>NC_091188.1:973461-1195961 GCF_040958095.1 Procambarus clarkii | reverse complement strand
TATATATATATATATATATATATATATATATAATTATATATATATATATAATTATATATATATATATATATATATATAATTATATATATATTATATATATATATATATATAATTATATATATATATATTATATATATATATATAATTATATATATATATATATATATATATAATATATATATATATAATTATATATATATATATAATATATATATATATATATATAATTATATATATATATATATATATATATATATATATATATATATATATATATAATTATATTATATTTAAAGCCTTGCCCCCCCAGCAAGGCTTTAAAGACTTGCTGGGGGGGCTACCTTGAGGTTATCTTGAGGTGCTTCCGGGGCTTAGTGTCCCCGCGGCCCAGTCGTCGACCAGGCCTCCTGGTTGCTGGTAACTGTGTACTCACTTAGTTGTGCTTCCTAGGGTTGAGCTTTGACTCCTGGGATCTGTGTGTGTGTGTGTGTGTGTGTGTGTGTGTGTGTGACGAGGGCGGCTAGACCATTCAACAAGGCAAGACCTCGGTTCATCTACCAAGGCTCATATCATTTGTTGCGTATCAAATGTAGGCCACATGGGCATTTGAGTTATATCAAGACTTGTGACAAAAGCTGTGATGTGTGGCCCTCATAGTGAGGTGGGGAGGGGGGAGGGGTAGGGGACGACACCAGCAGCAGTTGAGGTTGGTGGGGATCACCTTACCTGGCCCCTCTCCCTACACACCCTACAGCTATCCCCCACGCTAACTTAACAATGCCCCCCCCCCCACCCCGCGGTCCAACCACTTGGGCTGGACGGTAGAGCGACGGTCTCGCTTCATGCAGGACGGCGTTCAATCCCCGACCGTCCACAAGTGGTTGGGGTACCATTCCTTCCCTCCCCCCCGTTCCATCCCAAATCCTTATCATGATCCTTTCCCCAGTGCTATACAGTCGTAATGGTTTTGGCGCTTTCCCCTGATACTCGCTGCACAACAGTGTACACACGTGTAATGCATAAAGCATGTACATGAGAAGACATTATTAGGAGCAATGTGAGGGTGGTGGAGGCCGGGGACACGCGAGGCTGTGACATTTACCATGTTGACAAGTCAAGTCAAGGTAAGGTAACCTCAAGGTAGGTAAGGTTGACTGGCAACCCAAGACGCCAGCCTCCCCCACCTGCCTCCTCTCACAATAACAACACCCCGACACTAACAACTTAATCAACTTAGGCACCAAGGCATTTATTTGCCTGTGACTTGTTTCGAGAGTTGTCCAGCTCTCACCTGAGAGCTGGAGACTTGTTGACACCTTCATCAGACTATTGCCACACGAGGAGAATCAACACAAGTGTTCAGGAAATAAGTGTGGAGGTGAGGTACCTGGTTGATACCTGGTTGAGAGACACGGTGTGGAGGCGCGGGTCCCCCGGACACCGCCGGCCACTGTGTACACGTACACAACACGACTGTACCCCCTTACGGGCTAGTCATGCCCGTGCCACCTCTTGGGTCGATTAATCTGCATCAATCAGACTGTACCTTCAGTGGTACTTGTTCCCCTACACCCGGCTCCCGACTAACACTGATTTCTCACACGATGAAAAGAACTAACTATATTTCCTAAAATACACCTAAATTTTGTTTTATGGTTTTGTACATAGGCCTAAAGTCAAATCTAGGTTGATTTCATGGAATATTTAGGGTTGTGGTCGGAAGTGAAGGTTTATCTCGAGTCGTAGCTTGAGCCTCTTCATACTGACAAGGGTACACAAGCTGATGCGTTTAGACATCATGAGCGTAACTGGCCTCTGTTTAGATGCCAGGCGGCAACCTCTTAGTACTTGGTCATTGCTTATGAGGACGGGTGTGTGTCGGAGGAGTGAGTGTGTTGGTGAGGGAGGCAGCAGTGACGTCGGAACACGGGAGGATAAGAACGAGAGGACGAGTGAGCTGCGTGCAACACGAGAGGAAGGTTGAGGGTGATGCCTAGAGCGGATATGACTCTCTTTGTCACCCCCGCCACCAGCAGACATCTGTGCCCCGGTCACCACCACCAGTCATCTCTGTCCCAGTCACCACCAGTCACCTGTGTCCCGGTCACCACCACCACCACCAGTCACCTGTGCCCTGACCAGTGACTGGCAGGGGTGACACAAGGCGTCAGGGTAAACAGGGAGACTTAGAAGGCCTTCCCATGATGCCTCGCGTCACCACCACCACCACGGGAGCCCCATCATCACGAACCCATTCACCTCTTGGCGCCCCTTAACTTGAGAATTAAATGTCGGAGGAATAGGACAGATCAGACTTTAACCGTGTATCGTATCTAGGCCACGACCATTACGCAGTCGAGAGGATTCTAGCCATTAGCATGATGTTACATGACGGAGCGTCCTTGTACCTTACACAACCCGCTGCCCGTCCTGGGACCTCCAGGTAGTGCACCGAGTGACCTTTGTGTGCCTGGTACCTTCATTCAACAAGTTAGGAATAGATGATGTATCAGCCCTCATCTTCACCGGACACGTCCTGCCTCTAGAGGCGATAATAATGTGAGAGGGAAGAAGATGCTACGCAAAACATAACATCACTGGTCAGCTACTAAATTAATAAGTGATGGTTCTTAAGACAAGCAATAGCTGGTCCTGTATGTATAGTGTAATGGTAGTTAATTTTGTCACAGATGTCACAAGACTGTAATTTAAACTACGCATATGCACAGTCAAATTGCATAGTGTCTGAATTTTGCATGACAAACTAAATTTATAAACAAAGTCATTTTCTTCGTGTGAGAGAGAGAGAGAGAGAGAGAGAGAGAGAGAGAGAGAGAGAGAGAGAGAGAGAGAGAGAGAGAGAGAGAGAGAGACAGACGACGGGAAGAAGGGAGAGTCCAATTCCCCACACTGGTGGACCCGAAGCCTTGCTATGACACTTCACCTTTAAAATTTCACCCGAACGTGTACTGTTCGTCCCCACACACACACACACACACACACACACACACACACACACTTAGTAAATGGAATGGACTAGGAAGTAATGTGGTGGAGGCTGACTCCATACAGTTTCAAATGTAGATATGATAGAACTCGAGAAGCTCAGGAATCTGTACACCAGTAGATTGACGGTTGAGAGGCGGGACCAAAGAGCCTGAGCTCAACCCCCTCAAGCACAACTAGGTGATTACAACAACAACAACAACTAAGCGAGTTGAATCACGTGACCACTTAGCCCCCTCTGTCATTCAATGAAAGATAAAAAAAAAAGTCTTGAAGTCTGTGTAGGGAACAAAGATTGTCTCGAATCTTTCCTTCAAGACTGGCATCCCTGAGAACACTTGCCAAGTGAAGGATGCCGTGGGCAAGTCATATACCTTTCATCTTCATGTCATGAGTGATATGTGATCTGTATGCAAGATGGTGCCACTAGGCCACAATATGTGTAAACAGGTCGTCTTATCAGCTACTCGATTAATAATTGATATTTTGTTTAGGTAAAAGATCTAGAGTATAACATGAGACGATAGTGTCGAATGAGACAGTACTTTGTCTCAGTTGCGCAGCGTCCTGGCACGGATTTGGACCACCGGACACGTCCTGGCACGGATTTGGACCACCGGACACGTCCTGTCACGGACCTGGGCCACCGGACACGTCCTGTCACGGACCTGGGCCACCGGACACGTCCTGTCACGGACCTGGGCCACCGGACACGTCCTGCCACGGACCTGGGCCACCGGACACGTCCTGTCACGGACCTGGGCCACCGGACACGTCCTGTCACGGACCTGGGCCACCGGACACGTCCTGCCACGGACCAAGACCACCGGACACGTCCTGCCACGGACCAAGACCACCGGACACGTCCTGCCACGGACCAGGACCACCGGACACGTCCTGCCACGGACCAGGGCCACCGGACACGTCCTGCCACGGACCAGGACCACCGGTCACGTCCTGCCACGGACCAGGACCACCGGACACGTCCTGTCATGGATCTTCTGTAGTTTGTCCCAAGAGTTTTTCCTACGCTCCAAGCCCGGCCTGGGGCCAGGCTTGACCTGAAATAACAAACTCTAGATCAAACATTATCATGTTAGACGGCTTTTGTTTGGAGCAGCCCGCAGGCCCACACGTCCATTACACGCTGGTGGCTGCTGCTGCTGCGGCACTTCCTGCAGGAACTTCAAGTGTGTCTTGAACACGTGTACTTGTGTTCAATATTTGTTGTAGTTGTTAGGAGGAGGTTGGCCAGATGTGGCCCTCCGATGTTCAAACGTGTTGTTTCTGATTATACTTATGGCACCTCTAATCTTCAAGGGCCTTCTAACCTAACCTTCTAACCTTCACTGGCGCCATTTTGCATTTCTCATCATATACTTCGCTCCAGTATGGTATTTAGTTGTGCATATTTGGGAGCTGGCCTTCCAGTCTCTCTTCCATGTATAACCTGAGCTTGTAAAAGCACCTTCATCATCTTCAGTGATTAAGTGCTTAATTGCACACTAGTTTCTTTATCAGCTACCTCACCCTGTCAGAGTAAATGAGACAAATGTATGTGAATGCATGTGTGTGTATATATGTATGTATGTATGTGTGTGTGTGTGTGTGTGTGTGTGTGTGTGTATGTATATGTATGGGTATAAAGTATATATGGAAGCTGATCAGAATTACATTTCACCTTTGTGAATGTACATTAATGACACTATGTAAAAGACACATCTAACACTTTATGTAGGGCATACGTAAATCTGTGCATCTATGTATTTACGTATGTAGGTTAGCTTATCATTTTAAAAGCACCGAATCACCTGTGGTTGAGTGTTCAATAAACCCTTGAACTATATGTTTAACACATCTCTAACCCTGTCCATGGAGGACAGAAGAAAATGTATATATGCTGGTTAGCATTGTAAATGTGTGGCCACGTCTGTGGTAGAAAAAAATAATAATAATAAAAAAAGTTCATTTTGAGAGCTCAACCAGGTATCAACCAGGTATTAACCAGCTCAGACACGGTCCCAGTAATTATTTAGGTGCTTTATCGTGTCTTTTCTGTGAATTTCCTGTTTCAAAAACCTCTCCGGCTTTGAATGAGGGAGGACTGAGCATACAGTGCCAGTGATTTAAATAGTTAGAGCATTGTGGAAAGATGCAGGCGATGAGTCACAATAACGTGGCTGAAGTATGTTGACCAGACCACACACTAGAAGTTGAAGGGACGACGACGTTTCGGTCCGTCCTGGACCATTCTGAAGTCGACAATCGACTTGAGAATGGTCCAGGACGGACCGAAACGTCGTCGTCCCTTCAACTTCTAGTGTGTGGTCTGGTCAACATTGTGGAAGGATGTGAAGGTCCTCATAATCACCTCCTACCATTTTCCTGCCTCGCGGGCTTTGTTATGCTCGCTAAACATAAGACAAAACTCAGACAGTGATCGTCTGAGCTCATTATTCCCCAGATCTTTTACATGTTTTCCTTCTGTGAGGAGATGTGACCGTGTCTTCTACCCCGAACTTTGTTCAAGTTCTTAGTTTTTGTTTACCATATTTAACCAAGTATCTGGAATTATCACTTAAAATTCAGGTTATTTTTCGTTGCTCAGTGGAAGACCTAATTGAGATTGATTTGCAATTGTTAATGTCTTCTACCGAGATATTTTCCTGCTGAGATTGTTATCGTCTGCTGAGGAGGACACGAACCTGCGACTTGTTTCACTGTGCTCCGACTTCATTTCGCTTAACTATTACTCTTTGCATTTTGTTTGGCCGAAAACTATATGTCCATCACCCTCTACACTTACCTGTTATTCCTATGGGCCTAATGTTATGGGCTATCACTCAACGGTCACATTTACCAAATGTCTTTGCAAATTGACCAGACCACACACTAGAAGGTGAAGGGACGACGACGACGTTTCGGTCCGTCCTGGACCATTCTCAAGTCGATTGTGAGAATGGTCCAGGACGGACCGAAACGTCGTCGTCCCTTCACCTTCTAATGTGTGGTCTGGTCAACTTACTTTAGCCACGTTATTGTGACTCATCGCCTGCAAATGTCTTTGCAAACTCCGTATATACAGCATCTGCCTTTTGGTTTTCTTCTGAGGACGTTTCCGTGATTTTGCCACGCTGGTTGAATAATTACAAAGACAGCATCTTCCCGTGAACAAATCCACAAGGGCCGTGACGAGGTTTCGAACCTACGTCCGAGAGGATCCCAGACGCTGCCTTAATCGACTAGTTACAGCATCTTCCCATTTCAATCCAGGTTGACCTGGGGCTGTGAAGGTCATTCTTCTCAGTGAAACTGGAGATCTGACTCCCTAAGCACTCTTTCAAAGACTATAATTATGGGTGATGGGAGTGAGACTGTTCTCTAGGTTTTAGCCAACGCCTCCACTGTGTGGAGTGAAACTATAATTGCTGATGACCAGACCACACACTAGAAGGTGAAGGGACGACGACGTTTCGGTCCGTCCTGGACCATTCACAATCGACTTGAGAATGGTCCAGGACGGACCGAAATGTCGTCCCTTCACCTTCTAGTGTGTGGTGTGGTCAACATACTTTAGCCACGTTATTGTGACTCATCGCCTGCATATAATTGCTGATTTGAGTGATGGGGAAGATTGAGAGGAGAGGAGATGTTTGAGAGAGTGCGGCGGAGACACTCAAAACATATTCTGATCAAATAATTCCGGTGTGGCCCAGGCGGAAGGGTGTGGAGGAGGAGGAGGCTAACGGTTCATCCAGCTCTTTCCAAGCTCAACCTCCACATACCCCCCCCACTCCCCACCCCCAAACACACACACACACTATCCCAACTCGGCAGATTATCCGGAGGGTAAAACTATATCTTGTGTGAGTATTGGTCATACTCTTGAGGGTGTAGAGGCACCAGGAAGGGCCGACATCCGCTCCCTACACCTGGCTGGCCTAGTGCACCACCGGTAACATGCACGCACACGCCACTGCTCGCACACGCCCCTGCTCGCACCCCCACACGTCCCGCCCCCCAGCAGCGCAGTACCCCAAGACGTGTGAGGGAGAGTATAATGGTCACAGCGCCACATGCCCACAACCTCCTCGCAAGAAATATCAAGAGATGTCTCTCTCTCTCTCTCTCTCTCTCTCTCTCTCTCTCTCTCTCTCTCTCTCTCTCTCTCTCTCTCGGGGGAGCAGAGACAACAGGTGGGGCGGCGCGCCCTTATTTTGGCAGCTTCCCCGCCACTGCAGCCACTGTTTACCTGTCTCAAGTAAACTACGCCTTCCAGCCATCACAGGCACGCTCACCATCGCTGGTAAACTGCCTTTACAACATCACGGGTCCATCACTACATTATGCACGAGCATCACCATGTGTACAGATCGACACTATCACAGGAACATTACACATTATCTCAATCAAAAGTACCCAAAAGCCTCAATAGGTACAGTGAACATTATGACAGCCACAACAGGTACAGTGAACATCAACATGCCTATACCTCATCACCCTGGGTACAGCATATAGAGCCAAGTGTACCCAGCGACAGGTGTGCGCACCTGTTCGCACCAGCAGCAGCAGCAACAGGAGGGTGACGTCTCGCATCTGGACGCAGCTGAGGTCGTTCACCTCAGAGCGCGGCGTCTTCCTCCTGTACGCTGTCAATATACCGTCTCTGGAGAACAATTAAGTCTACGCTTGTCAATTACGCAATGATTATCACTAATCAAAACATGATTCATATTCACAAAAAAGCAACCGCGCCCTTGAACTGAAGAATGCTTGATAATTGACCGATGCCTGATAGGATCCGGTGGTTTATGAAGCATTAGATGCTTGATAAACCACCGCAAGCCTAAAAAGTAAGGTTTATTTATTGAGTAGCGTGTTGTGGGTCCGGAGATGGTCGCATTAAACTGTGAATGTCAAGGTGCCTGGTAGTGGGGCAGATTAGCTCATCCTAATCTGAGGGTCGGTCACCCCGACACACTTCACCCTCCGTTCCTCGACTCCTAGCACAGACACCCTAACCGGCCTGCCTAGGTGTGTGTAGGTACTCGCACGTGGCTGAGTTACTGTAGATATACGCAGTGAGGGCCTAGAGCAGGAGGAACATGTGCGCGTCAGTGGCAGTAGGTCGGTCACTCACCCCAAGCCAGAGCCTGGCCGCCATGCTACGCTCCCGCACCACCAACACCTGCCAAGAAGTCCCATGTAAACATCTAAGAGGAACTTCACGAGTATTCTCACAATGTTAACGTGCAGCACTAACTGCAGGTTAAGAAGATGAATAACTGCCATACGTGGCAATGCAGGTGGGCAGGTTGCTTAAGACACTAACACACCAACACACTAACAAGTAATACTAACACTTAGAATTACAGAATGATAGAGAATACGTGTGTTGCAGTGAAGAGTTAGAGGCTTAACGTAGGAGTAATTCATTAGAACCCCCAATCCCAGCAACGTTGGTGTCCGTGAACCTTAGTTCACGGAGTTCATTACTCTCGCGTTCTGACCCCTGACTAACATTGCAACGTTCTAAGCTGACGTTAGGTTGATGAGTTATTACACTGATGTTGGCAGCGTAATTCGCACGCCTGCGACATATGGGCGGGAAAGAGGAAGAGGAGGAGGAGTAGAGAGTATATGAGGTTGAGGCGGAGTACATATGGGAGCGATGAGGCAGTCAACCTGCCACTGGGGGGCGGGTTTCCCCCTGGCCCACCTGCTGCTGCTGCTGCTGCTGCTGCTGGAGGTACCGTTACCAACACGCGGAAGTCACAGCGCTTGCGCCCTCCCTCAAGGTACTAACCAAGGTAACCTCTTTCACCACAGCCTCGCGCGCACACACACACACACACACACATCTTGCCACCACACACAATACACTCAAGTACCCACACACCTCGTTATGGACACATGACTGCTAACTTAAATCGCCCATTTGACACGTAAAAAAATGCATTTCCTTTGCCTAATCAGAAACTTTCCAACCTAAGCAGCGGACAAACCCCCATCAAGACCGATGCTCAGAAAACATCAATATTAAGATGTTTTAATTTTGACACAAAACCCAGCAGTTTGGATGTTACTAATGTGTTAACAATGAGATACAGTTGATGAGAAGATTCACGTTGTATAATGTATAACTGGTTGTCAACAGGTGTGGCCCATACCCTGACCTAGATGTCAACAGGTGTGGCCCATATCCTGACCTAGATGTCAACAGGTGTGGCCCCATACCTGACCTAGATGTCAACAGGTGTGGCCCATATCCTGACCTAGATGTCAACAGGTGTGGCCCCATACCTGACCTAGATGTCAACAGGTGTGGCCCCATACCTGACCTAGATGTCAACAGGTGTGGCCCCATACCTGACCTAGATGTCAACAGGTGTGGCCCCATACCTGACCTAGATGTCAACAGGTGTGCCCCATACCCTGACCTAGATGTCAACAGGTGTGGCCCCATACCTGACCTAGATGTCAACAGGTGTGGCCCATACCCTGACCTATATGTCAACAGGTGTGGCCCATACCCTGACCTATATGTCAACAGGTGTGGCCCATACCCTGACCTATATGTCAACAGGTGTGCCCCATACCCTGACCTAGAAGCAAGAGTAGCTACCCAGAGAGTATTAACTTGAGGCTACTAACCTAATGCTACTTATTTGAAGCTACTTACCTGAAGCTAATAACTTGAAGCTACTAACTAGACCCCCCCCCCTAGAGGCTACTAACTCGAGGCTAGCAACTTGAAATGTTGGAAGGTGGGTAGGGGGTAGAGGTGTACATAGTGGAGGTAGAGATGTAGGAGGGTGAGAGTGTACACGGCGCGGGGGGGGAGGGGGAGGGGGAGGGGGAGGGGGAGGGGGAGGGGGAGGGGGAGGGGGAGGGGGAGGGGGGGGGGGAGGGGGAGGGGGGGGGGGAGGGGGAGGGGGGGGGGGGAGGGGGAGGGGTAAAGGTTAAGACACAAGCGAGATGGGTGCCCACTTCCGGCGGCCCCCCCCCCCCCCCCCCGCCACTTCCGGGGCTCTGCTCCCTCCCCTTGTCCGCACGTCCGCACAATCAGTGCACAGGTGCGCTAGTCACCTCTCTTAAGATACAAGTCTTAGTTGTATGTGCTTCGTCTGTCCCGGTATCAGCTCGCTCATATGGAAACACTGCATAGTTACCAGTCCTGAATGTCGACACACACACACACACACACACACACACACACACACACACACACACACACACACACACACACACACACACACACACACACACACACTAATCGACCACTCTTTGAGTGCCTGTTGTGTGGCCGAGGTTGGTACTCGCCTACCACTCTTTGTGGGGGTCGAGAGTTTAGCTCCTTAGCCCCGCCTTTCGTATATCTTGGAATTTAATGCGACGAGTGATCTACATTTCAGAGAGTTATTGTACCACAGCTAAAATATGTAACCCCAGAGTGGAAATCCCATCATAGAGAAGAAATAAAAGGTAGAGGAAGTCCAAAGACTTGGAAGAGAACTGGTGGTGAACTAAAGAGGACTGAGCTACGTCAGGAAGATCGAGGGGAAACAAACTCTCGCGCCACAAGAGGGAAGAGCAAGAGGCAGCATGACAACACCATACAATATTTCTAGAGGCAGGACGAGAGGACGTGCACAGCTGCAGGACGACAACTCTTGCACAGGTGCAGGACGACAACTCTTGCACAGGTGCAGGACGAAGACATGAACTGGGCTAGGATTGGCAGGACATACACAAGAGCAGGATATGCCAAGAGCAGGACACGCACAAGAGCAAGACATACACAAGAACAGGACATACACAAGAGCAAGACATACACAAGAACAGGACATACACAAGAGCAGGATATACACAAGAGCAGGACATACACAAGAGCAGGATATACACAAGAACAGGACATACACAAGAACAGGACATACACAAGAGCAAGACATACACAAGAACAGGACATACACAAGAGCAGGATATACACAAGAACAGGACATACACAAGAGCAGGATATACACAAGAGCAGGATATACACAAGAACAGGACATACACAAGAGCAGGATATACACAAGAACAGGACATACACAAGAGCAGGATATACACAAGAGCAGGATATACACAAGAACAGGACATACACAAGAACAGGACATACACAAGAGCAGGATATACACAAGAGCAGGACATACACAAGAGCAGGATATACACAAGAGCAGGATATACACAAGAGCAGGACATACACAAGAGCAGGATATACACAAGAGCAGGATATACACAAGAACAGGACATACACAAGAGCAGGATATACACAAGAACAGGACATACACAAGAGCAGGATATACACAAGAACAGGACATGCACAAGAGCAGGATATACACAAGAGCAGGACATACACAAGAGCAGGATATACACAAGAACAGGACATACACAAGAGCAGGATATACACAAGAACAGGACATACACAAGAGCAGGATATACACAAGAACAGGACATACACAAGAACAGGACATACACAAGAGCAGGATATACACAAGAGCAGGACATACACAAGAGCAGGATATACACAAGAGCAGGACATACACAAGAGCAGGACATACACAAGAGCAGGATATACACAAGAGCAGGATATACACAAGAGCAGGACATACACAAGAGCAGGATATACACAAGAGCAGGATATACACAAGAGCAGGACATACACAAGAGCAGGATATACACAAGAACAGGACATACACAAGAGCAGGATATACACAAGAACAGGACATACACAAGAACAGGACATACACAAGAGCAGGATATACACAAGAGCAGGACATACACAAGAGCAGGATATACACAAGAGCAGGACATACACAAGAGCAGGATATACACAAGAGCAGGATATACACAAGAGCAGGACATACACAAGAGCAGGACATACACAAGAGCAGGATATACACAAGAGCAGGACATACACAAGAGCAGGACATACACAAGAGCAGGACATACACAAGAGCAGGATATACACAAGAGCAGGATATACACAAGAGCAGGATATACACAAGAACAGGACATACACAAGAGCAGGATATACACAAGAGCAGGATATACACAAGAGCAGGACATACACAAGAGCAGGATATACACAAGAGCAGGACATACACAAGAGCAGGATATACACAAGAGCAGGACATACACAAGAACAGGATATGGTAGAAGTAAACACTGAGAATAGGGCACTTCTTCAGTGTAAGAATTAAAAGCAAATGTAATGTTAGTGGTAGAGAATATCATGATTAATACTTGTGTACTGTATGGCTTTGCGATCCCCTAGAGGGACCTTAAGATGACGAGGATAGAAACTGCCTAAGCTACTCTATCCTTCTGAGATGTATTCTATTATCTCAATAATCTTACTTGAACTTGGGGTAGAGAAATAGGAACTGGAGGGTTGGTATGGCAGCCCGTTCTCATAAGTTGAAATGCGTAAGATTCGAAGTGGGTTTGCCTAACCCAGACGTATACAAACCTGATCAACTCACCTAACCCATCGAGGCTCACTAGTACCAGGAAGCGCCAATAGTTTGGGGCTTTTATTGTCGATAAACTACGGCGGTTTTCGCGTTGGTGTCAACAGCTTAGACATTGTGGGGCATTAAGAAAAAGATCAGTTGAGGCATGAAGACTATAGTTGGCAGACTTCAGTGGCAAGTCACTAGTCATGTTGGACTTCCTCGCCTACTGGAGCCGCAGCTGGTACTGGAACCGCAGCTGGTACTGGAGCCGCAGCTGGTACCGGAGTCGCAGCTGGTACTGGAACCGCAGCTGGTACTGGAACCGCAGCTGGTACTGGAGTCGCAGCTGGTACTGGAACCGCAGCTGGTACAGGAGCCGCCACTGGTACCGGAGCCGCAGTTGGTACCGGACAGGCAACATTCACTGATGACAACTAACCCACAAATGACACACTGTGGACACCACTCTTATTTTCAGCAAACTCCAAACATTGAACCTTTAAATGAACAAATCCACAAGGGCCGTGACGAGGATTCGAACCTACGTCCGAGACGATCCCAGACGCTGCCTTAATCGACTGAGCTAATCTCGCGGATTTCGTTCATTTGATGCATCACGCTATTGTGATTTCTGTGTGTATTGAACCTTTACAACCAGAATGAGTTCTTCAACGTGACCCCATCCTCGACCCTTGACCCCTGACCCCAACCTCAGATGTCACCCCTGACCCCACTGGACAGCATGCCGATGCTCTCCATCCTAGGCAAAGTCTCCTGTAATTCCATATTCATCCATAGTGAAGAAATGCCTCACAACCACAGGCTCTGAACATTATTTGGCGACAGAGCCTAGATACACAGTGTCTTCATATTGGGAGAGGGAGTAACGCTGCCCAATACTGTCACTATGTCCGTATATTCACTCACGGGATGAGTAACGCTGCCCAATACTGTCACTATGTCCGTATATTTACTCGCAGGATGAGTAACGCTGCCCAATACTGTCACTATGTCCGTATATTTACTCGCAGGATGAGTAACGCTGCCCAATACTGTCACTATGTCCGTATATTCACTCACAAGATGAGTAACGCTGCCCAATACTGTCACTATGTCCGTATATTCACTCACAAGATGAGTAACGCTGCCCAATACTGTCACTATGTCCGTATATTCACTCACAAGATGAGTAACGCTGCCCAATACTGTCACTATGTCCGTATATTCACTCACAAGATGAGTAACGCTGCCCAATACTGTCACTATGTCCGTATATTCACTCACAGGATGAGTAACGCTGCCCAATACTGTCACTATGTCCGTATATTCACTCACAAGATGAGTAACGCTGCCCAATACTGTCACTATGTCCGTATATTCACTCACAGGATGAGTAACGCTGCCCAATACTGTCACTATGTCCGTATATTCACTCGCAGGATGAGTAACGCTGCCCAATACTGTCACTATGTCCGTATATTCACTCGCAGGATGAGTAACGCTGCCCAATACTGTCACAATGTCCGTATATTCACTCACAAGATGAGTAACGCTGCCCAATACTGTCACTATGTCCGTATATTCACTCACAAGATGAGTAACGCTGACCAATAAAGTTTCCTTTCGGAGCAAATCATAGAGAAGCTAATAAGAGGACCTGAGGTATGACAGTACTCAGAGAGAGGACCAGGAAAGAGTGCATCAGAGTGGAGAGAAAACACCAATTTCAGAGTGAATTAGCATAATAGCCAAGCCTAACCTAACCTAACCTAACCTTCCCTACAGCCAGGTCAGATGGAAGACAACAATGAAGGCTTAAGAGGTGAACAGAAGAATGAGGGAGACAGAGAACGCTGCGATAAACGAGGAATAAACACATTACAACGATAGTCTTCACATTGAAGAAAGTGGAGAAAAAAAAGATAGCACTTGCATACCGGGAGCCGGTCGGCCGAGCGGACAGCACGCTGGACTTGTGATCCTGTGGTCCTGGGTTCGATCCCAGGCGCCGGAGAGAAACAATGGGCAGAGTTTCTTTCACCCTATGCCCCTGTTACCTAGCAGTAAAATAGGTACCTGGGTGTTAGTCAGGTGTCACGGGCTGCTTCCTGGGGGGTGGAGGCCTGGTCGAGGACCGGGCCGCGGGGACACTAAAAGCCCCGAAATCATCTCAAGATAACCTCAAGATATACCAATCCATAGGATCTTACGAGATCCTAAGCAAGATCTTAGGAAAGTGTGAAAGAGTTGAATGTGAATAAATGAGTATAACTATGAATAAATATGAGTTTGAATAGCTGTGAATGAATGTGTGAATGAGTGAATAAGTGTATGTGAATGAGTAGTAGAAGAAAGTTAACAAATTACAAGAATCTCGTTTTAAAAGATCTAAATATATTCAGTCAGTAAAGAACAATAAACTTCATGATAATCTTGACCCACAAAAATATTGTAATTGTACATTGTCTAACACCAGTGGGAACAATGCCTCTGTCATTACTGAAAACCGGCTTCAATTACACGAAGCAAAATGCTTATTCTTTTATCGTAGAGCAAACAGCTTATACCCCAGATACATAATTTAGTGTAATACCGTGAATATATTTAAAAATTTTATGAATAATTATCTACTTATTCATCCCTTGTAATGTTTGTATTACCATATGCTTTCTCTTAAATAACGAAGCTTGGGTCATAATGATTTGTTTTAGATTGTTTGGTAAAGTAATACTGTAGGGGATTAGGGACGTGTTAAGAACTAGGACGATCTTACCACAGGTGGAGCTGTGGTAAGACATCTCGCTTCGTGCAGGTCGGCGTTCAATCCCCGACCGTCCAAGTAGTTGGCACCATTCCTGCCCACTCCCGTCCCATCCCAAATCCTTATCCTGATCCCTTCCCAGTGCTATATAGTCATAATGGCTTGGCGCTCTCCTCTGATAGTTCAATTCCACCCACACTTACCACAGGTGGAGCTGTGTCTCCACCCACCACCACCACCACAGGCGGAGATGCGCCAGTGTTGGGCCCAGGTAGTAGACCCAGACTCGCTATGGTTCAAGTAAGTGTTGTTGTTGTTGTTTAAGATTCAGCTACTGGGAACAGAATGTTCCAAGTAGCACGGGCTATGGCGAGCCCGTAGTGGACTTACCTGGCACAGGAGCGGGGTTCTAACTTAGTCAGGTAAGTGTACTGAGATATGATAAAATACATCTCAAAAGGAGGGTAACTTAGAAGGTTTCTAAGCCTGTCTATTACAAGTCCCGTCGTGGGTCTCCTGAGTATTAGAAAATAGGGCCGTTCCCAAAATGGTTGGGTCCGGCTGTCTCAGCCCCCTAACAACAGCCTGGCGGCGCCATTAGGCCGTACTGGGGTCAAGTAATCTTCTATATGACCCATTATCCCCTTTGTGAGGTCAGCCGGGCGCCGTGGTCACCTCCCCAGCAACAGGTCACAGAGCCCCGGGCTCACACACACACACACACACACACACACACACACACACACACACACACACACACACACACACACACAGTTACAAATGTAGATATGATAGAGCCCAGTAGGCTCAGGAACCTGTACACCAGTTGATTAGTAATTGAGAGACGGGACCAATGAGCCAAAACTCAACCCCCGCAGATAAAATTAGGTTATCTTGAGGTTATCTTGAGATGATTTCGGGGCTTTTAGTGTCCCCGCGGCCCGGTCCTCGACCAGGCCTCCACCCCCAGGAAGCAGCCCGTGACAGCTGACTAACACCCAGGTACCTATTTTACTGCTAGGTAACAGGGGCATAGGGTGAAAGAAACTTTGCCCATTGTTTCTCGCCGGCGCCTGGGATCGAACCCAGGACCACAGGATCACAAGTCCAGCGTGCTGTCCGCTCGGCTCCCGGTGAGGCCAATCCTCCAATGGATCCCAGTGAGGCCAATGTAGGTGAGTACAGCTAGGCGAGACCACCAGTCATCAACACCTCCACCCACACTAAATGTCAGAGTAGTGAGCGCTGCTCAAAACCAGGTCACACAGTGTGTAAATGTGAGTGTTGCAGCGTCCTCAGCCACTCGCCTTCATACCCACTCTTATAACACGCTATCTTGAGGTTATCTTGAGATGATTTCGGGGCTTTTTAGTGTCCCCGCGGCCCGGTCCTCGACCAGGCCTCCACCCCCAGGAAGCAGCCCGGCTACCAAAAGCTGGAGTCTACAGTGGTGGGGCCGGAGCCTGTACTCACCTAGTTGTGTTTGCGGGGGTTGAGCTCTGGCTCTTTGGTCCCGCCTCTCAACCGTCAATCAACAGGTGTACAGGTTCCTGAGCCTATTGGGCTCTATCATATCTACACTTGAAGCTGTGAATGGAGTTAGCCTCCACCACGTCACTTCCTAATGCATGCCATTTTTGTCAACCACTCTGACACTAAAAAAGTTCTTTCTAATATCTCTGTGGCTCATTTGGGCACCCAGTTTCCACCTGTGTCCCCTTGTACGTGTGCCCCTTGTGGTGGGGCCGAGTCTGCGGTTGAGTGTGAGAGGGAATCTTAAAAGTGAGTTTACACTTGGTAAGGAGGTCAGGTATTGAGACAATACGCAAGGAGGCTGGCTCCGGCAGATCGTCGACTTGTTACAGGTGGTAATCCATAAATAAGTTCACATGATAACATTCTGGGCACCGGCTTTGACTCAGGCCACCCCAGTGCCACTCCTCCACACCGGAGCCACTGGGAAAAGGGGAACAGCCTATAGTGTTGGGCTTTAAAACAACAGGTGGTGGCAGCCTTCCCTATTTCCACCTTTCCTCTACTCTACCATACATAGTTTAGGACTTCCAGGTACTTAAAAGATATCCAAACGTCACTCCACCCAGCGTGTAGCAGTGGAGGGAGTCGGGTCACCAGAGGAGAAAGTGCGCCCCGCCCCCCTTCCCCACTAAAAGTGAGACCCCCTCCCTCCCTCCCCCCCCCCGCCATGCACCTATTCACTTTTTTGTTCATTCACTTTCATCTGCAGCTTAATTTTTCTTGTTACCCAGCTCCCTGTGGGCCCAGCTCCCCGTGGGCCCAGCTCCCCGTCGTGGCCAGGTGGGCCCAGCTCCCTGTGGTGGCCAGGTGGGCCCAGCTCCCCGTGGTGGCCAGGCGGGCCCAGCTCCCCGTGGTGGCCAGGTGGGCCCAGCTCCCTGTGGTGGCCAGGCGGGCCCAGTTCCCCGTGGTGGCCAGGTGGGCCCAGCTCCCCGTGGTGGCCAGGCGGGCCCAGCTCCCCGTGGTGGCCAGGTGGGCCCAGCTCCCCGTGGTGGCCAGGTGGGCCCAGCTCCCCGTGGTGGCCAGGTGGGCCCAGCTCCCTGTGGTGGCCAGGCGGGCCCAGTTCCCCGTGGTGGCCAGGCGGGCCCAGCTCCCCGTGGTGGCCAGGTGGGCCCAGCTCCCCGTGGTGGCCAGGTGGGCCCAGCTCCCCGTGGTGGCCAGGTGGGCCCAGCTCCCCGTGGTGGCCAGGTGGGCCCAGCTCCCCGTGGTGGCCAGGTGGGCCCAGCTCCCCGTGGTGGCGTGATGCTGAAGGCCACGCACAAACTCACGCCGCACAGTGTAAAATCACAAATAACGACAAGTCAAAACACAAAACATTATCAAACCAAAAAGCCTCTCGAGGTTTTAATACCTTTAACAGGAACAGCGACGAGGGAAACATGTCAACATAAACCACCGAGCGAACAGTAGGAATATACTTGCTGGAGTGGCCGGCCTGAGGGTGTCAAGGTTAGGTAAATAGGTCAAGACAGGGGAGATGTGAGGTCACTCCACCAGTTGGTGTGGAAACATGCCTGACCTCAGGTAGTCTCACTGTGTCACCTGACCCCCACACACACCATGTATGGGGGGGGGGGGGGGTGACAACGCTTCAAAAGTCAAGCTGAATATAAAACAATTTGAAAGGCGGTGTTGCCGGCCGGCTCACTCCACATTACCGCGGATATGATTGAAGTTGGTGAGTATCCACCTCTCAGAAGCTCCCCATATGAAGAGGAGTACAATGTACTACATGTACTATATGCCCGTGCTAGAGGAGAATAATATAGAGGAGGAAACAGGAAGGAAAGAGGAAGGTGGTTGTGGAGGCTGGCGCAAGGTGGTCCCCGCCAGAATATGTGGGTCAGTAGGAGAGAGCAAGCCAAGCACAGGTGGGGCGGGGGTGTAGTCGCTGCTGGGAGAGGGGGGAGGAGTGGGCCAGAGAGAGGGGAGGGGGGACCGGTGAGAGGGGAGGGGAGAGGAAGGGAGGGGGAACCAGAGGGGAGGGGAGAGGAAGGGAGGGAGGGGGGGATAGTAACTGTACCGAGGTTGGCGAGGGGGGGGGGGTAAGTAGTGCCGCGCAGTGCCACTCGCTGTAATTACGGCCCTTACTCTTACCCCCCACCACCAATATGCTGCCAATTTACGCCAACTGTAAACCTATTAAGTACAAACTACGGGTCAATGTATGCAAGAAGCGGCAGTGTCATTCAGCGGGGAAGAACCGTGGAGAGTGTAGCAGCAGCCTGTTGCCGAAGACTAGCGGTGGCGGGAGCCGGGTCCCGAGGGCTGCTGGACCCGGCCAAAGAGTGAAAGTCCTAAACTAACCAAGCCCAACAATGCCACAACCTCACCCGCCCCGACCACATTCGCTGCAGGTACTCCAACCCATCCATTCCCAGGCTATACCTCATACCAAGTTCTCCAAGCAGCTCCAACACTCTCCACACACAAAAACACTCGGCTGAGACCAGGGACCAGATTCACCAAAGAGCTTACGCAAGCATTTACGAACCTGTACATCTTTCCTCAATCGTTGACGGCTTTGGTTACATTTATTAAACAGTTTACAAGCATGAAAACTTCCCATTCAACTGTTGTTATTGTTATAAACAGCCTTCTGGTGCTTCGGAGCTCATTAACTGTTTAATAATTGGAAACAAAGCCGCCAAAGATTGAGAAAAGATGTACAGGTTCGTAAGTGCTTTCGTGAATCTGGCCCCAGGAGAGGTGGGGAGGCGTGAAGAGTGAGCAGGGAGAGGAACTGGACGAGTGAGTGAAGGTTGACAAGTAAGGGGAAGTTGAAGATTGAGAGGAAGGTTGAGTGGTAGGGAAGGGGAGACGAGGCAGAGAGTAGATGAACAATAGGTAAAGAAGAACACGGAGCTAGAGGGACATATGAAAGTGACTAAACTAGTTCTTTTTTTTGGATTGTGTAGTGAAGAGAAGGAAGGAGGCCGAGTAGGTGAAGGCCACTCGCCCAGACACCTGATAGCTCACAGGCAGGGCCCACGAGCTGAAGCTCAAAACCAACAAGTACAAATAGGTCAGCATGGGCTTAAACTGAGACAATTTGACGCTGCTAATGACTCCAAGAATCAGAGCGGAAGTGACGTAGGCAGTTCTCGTCTCAACTCAACAAGCAGTAAGGACAGACTGGTGTTCCATTTGGTGAACACCACACACGGCCACAGGTGGTGGCCACCACACCAGGCCACAGGTGGTGGCCACCACACACGGCCACAGGTGGTGGCCACCACACCAGGCCACAGGTGGTGGCCACCACACCAGGCCACAGGTGGTGGCCACCACACACGGCCACAGGTGGTGGCCACCACACCAGGCCACAGGTGGTGGCCACCACACAAGGCCACAGATGGTGGCCACCACACCAGGCCACAGGTGGTGGCCACCACACCAGGCCACAGGTGGTGGCCACCACACAAGGCCACAGATGGTGGCCACCACACACGGCCACAGGTGGTGGCCACCACACAAGGCCACAGATGGTGGCCACCACACCAGGCCACAGGTGGTGGCCACAGGTGGTGGCCACCACACAAGGCCACAGGTGGTGGCCACCACACAAGGCCACAGATGGTGGCCACCACACACGGCCACAGGTGGTGGCCACCACACAAGGCCACAGATGGTGGCCACCACACAAGGCCACAGATGGTGAACACAACACTGCCAAATGATTAATAAGCACATCCCAAATAGCTTCAATATAAGGGCAACGATTTGTTCTGTCATTAACAACTTGTGAACATTACCGGAACATTTACACAGTCTATTTACAAGGGAAACATTGCATCACTGACAGCTAACATAACTTTCCTTGAAACACTGTGAAAGAATCCAACGTGTGTGGGACCGTGATGGAGGGGGGCCACAGTTGGCTTCAACACCAGGTATTATATGATGATAACAACCAATAAACTGTGACGGGACCAATTACTACAATCACACAGAGTTTATGAGCCAGGGCTCGGGAGCTGAAGGTCAACCTCAGTCATCAACTATGCATGTGAGGTGGGGTGAGAGGGTGGGGGGGGGGTAATTCGTATGCTCGCGTCCAGGTGATCGGGTAATTATCATCACATTCCTATTGCTCCCGTTACGTCTTCCACGCCCTTGGGGCCAAGTTGCCCAAGGGTGTGGAAGTTACAAGTTGCATTGTTTTTGATCTAAGTCAATATGGCACCCGTGGCAGCCTGCTGAGCACCACAGGTGCCAGCACCCAACAGTTACACCGGGTCATCCTCGGGTGCCAATACCTGAGGAGAAGACACGCAATACGAGCGGTGTTGATGGCGTCATAATTAACCGAGAATTTGATGGGGAGACAAATCATTTGTGTTGAGGTGGAGGAGTATGGCGGCGCTGAGCTGCCTCGCTCACCACACCCCACACAACACTTACTGACACTCTCTCAAAACACGCTGGGGAGGAAAGTGTTGTGAGGGAGGGGAGAGGGAGGGAGGGAAAGGGGTTACATAGAGGAAGTAGGTCAGTTGTTGAAGAGTGATAGGGAGGGAGGCCTGGGGGGGGGGGAAGCGTCAACCTAGTATTGATCCTCCCTTCCCCCCCCCCCCCCCCGCGGTAAATTCACCTCCTACACACGCCCCTTCCTCTCCCTATTACCATCACCCAATAATAACCATCCCCCCCCATTCCCCCTCGACCTGGGGGAGGAACGTGAGGCATCGCATCATCCTCCACACGCATCATGTTTCACCGCACAACACAAAGTCTCAAGATGAACTCAGCCAGATGGGCAGTTTAAACCCAACATTCCTGAAGACACCGGCATACGCTCGGCTACAGCAACAACAACAACAACAGCCAAAGTACATTTGATAAAGAAAGAATTAAAGGGGATTTAAAATGTGAAGTGTGTGTGTGTGTGTGTGTGTGTGTGTGTGTGTGTGTGTGTGTGTGTGTGTGTGTGTGTGTGTGTGTGTGTGTGTGTGTGTGTGTGTGTGTGTGTGTACAGCAGGCGCTCTGCAGTTTCCTATATTCTTGTGTTCTTTATGTTTGAATAATGGTTTACTTTATTCTGTCCCTCACTCTCCATACTGCATCTGTAGACCTGGCCCCTGGCTACAGCTAGTGTGTAGACCTGGGTACTAACAGCTAGTGTGTACCCAGGTCTACACTAGACCTGGGTACTAGCCCCTAGTGTGTGGTCATGGGTGATTGGTGTGGTGTAACATGGACCGGGCTGGTATCCCCCGGCATCCCGTATTGATCACATTCCCCATGGCTCTCCTCTACCTCACTACCCCTTACAGGTCCTCACTACCCCCTGGAAGGTCGTCACTACCCCTGGCAGGTCGTCACTACCCCTGGCAGGTCGTCACTACCCCTGGCAGGTCGTCACTACCCCTGGCAGGCCCTCAATACCCCTGGCAGGCCGTGACTACCCCTGACAAGTTCTCACTACCCCTATCCACTGTCCCCACTGTGTGCTGAGGTGCACAAGACAAGGCGACACACGGGGCAGGTGATCTTGGGTGCACAGGACCAAAGGATCTAATCCCGTGTACCCACACCTGTCCTTTTCCACCCTATGAAAACAAGAAGATGAATGTCTTAACACGAATTATGGCACGGAGACCTCTTAACCCCACAGCAAAGACCGAAGAGTTACGTTCCTCTACATTTAAAGAGCAACGTGCGCATATAATTGGCATTATAGCATACATTAGTACACTCTAAGGAGGCAGAGGCCAAGAGCTTGCGCTGGCTGGCCGTACGCGCAGTGAGGACACGCACAGAGGACGTCCAAGGATACGTAACTACGCCACACCAATACCTTCCCCTTGACGCACGTATCCATACATACGCATCACGGACTCACCAACGTACGCACCTTTTAATCTTTCCTGTTGAAGTGAATTTAAGAATACAATAATTAGTTTCTGATATATTATATATATATATATATATATATATATATATATATATATATATATATATATATATATATATATATATATATATATATATCACACACACAGGTGCAGAAACGTTGGTTTTGAAAGAATACGCACAGGTCTGATGGACGGGATCGAGTATAACATAAAAGTTTCACATCAAATTATATTAACAATCATTTTGTTTTGCGAATATAAAGTACTGAGCATAATTAAATCAAGATTAGTTATCGTGATGGACACTAGTGACTGAGCGGGGAAAATGCCTCATAAAACTTTGAAAAAGATTTCACGGAAAATATTGCGGTTTTTATACGGCCACTGCAATTACTTTGTTGTATAATAATAATATTAATGTTGAAGTGCAGGTTATATATATATATATATATATATATATATGCAGAATAACCACATATGAAAAATAGAAAATGCTTAACGCGTTTTCGGCTAATTCGCCTTCATCAGAGCAAAGTAGAATCTTTCTACTTTGCTCTGATGAAGGCGAATTAGCCGAAAACGCGTTAAGCATTTTCTATTTTTCATATGTGGTTATTCTGCATACTTGGATCAGTGTTTTTGTGATCATTGTTGCATATATATATATATATATATATATATATATATATATATATATATATAGCTATACCCAAACTTGGACCAATATATCCCCATATTTTCTTTAATTTGTGGTATTCTCATGAAATGTTGCGTAGTGGCCGCTATCTCCACTCACGGCGCACAAGGACAGATATATATATATACACTGGGAGGTGTACCCAGCTTCTTGGTGTATAAACACTCAAGAGTTTAATCTATAATTCATTTTGTTGGGGACAGACAGCCTGTGTAAATGGATACGTTAGGTGTATATCGAGGTACACCCCCCCCCCATCCCTTCCCAAGATCGAATTACTGAACCTACCCCAGGATGCAACCATGAAACAAGCTGACTAAATTCCCTGGTACCTGTTTACTGTTGGGTGAACATAGGCATTAGGTGATAGGAAACGTGGCCAAATACTTCCGGTTCCCGCCTGGGATTCGAACCGAGTTTTCCGGTTGTGGGTCAAGAATGAAGCCAACTGTACTACCGAGGCCCTTCTGCACCGTGTTCAGGAGTAAAGTGTACCTGGTAGTTGGTCAGTAAGGTATTGTGGGGGTCTTAATAACCCTCCAGAGGTCGATAGGCCTTAAGATGAACATAATGACAGGTGACAGGTGTAGTGGTGATGGAGAGAGATCACACCTCACTCACACTGACTCGCTACTCTCACTCTGCTCATGCCTAGAGACATCACTTCCTCCCACTCATTAACAATAATTAATAACTTCCTACCAGTACTTTAAATCTCAGAATATTAAATGCGGCAGCAACTTGGCATCGAGGAGCTGTACCAACATCACCCTGTGTTATGTGTCAACAAGCCTCCTGCGCCTGCACGAGTATAGTAATCAAACGTACCCAAATAATGCTGTAAAACATCGAATAACCGTGAAGTCTAATCTAAGGTAAAGGCTTCAAGAAGCGCGTGTAAATAGTATGGTGGCGTGGCGTGGCAAGAATGTGCGGCTGAACACGTGGGGTTACGTCACCAGCTTGGGTACGAACTGCGTCTCCTCCCTCCCTCCCTACCAGGCAACACCGCGCGGGGAGCCGCGCAAAATACTTCCCCGACCACCACCATCCAGTCTACCGTTCTCCCGAGGATCTTCCATTTAAAAGCGGACACGATCGTCACTACAAACTTAATACTTCGCCTAAGTTTGGGCGGAGTAAACTGTTGGTGTGGGTTGTGTGAACACGACTCAAGCACGCGCCCGTTTGACTGTCCTTGTAGCCTTCCTATCTCACACAAACTGTTCCCCGCTTTGCTGCTGAACTTTCACAAATGTCAGATCAAATTACAAACTTTCTACCCATCTTGGCTGCCAAGTCTTGTACAGTACAGGTCTAACAACAAGCGTAACAGAAACTTGCCTTTTCAACCAAATTGTGACAAGGGTTGGCAACTGAACCGAGTCATTTTTACGACCCAGAGAACCAGTGAAGCCAGAGGGAAGACCTCGAGCAGCCAGCCCCTGACGTCGACCACAGGCACGTGTACACACACTCCCAGGCGCGCACACCCTCACTTTTATCATTGAATATCATAGTTTCCCTCGCAACCATCCGACAACAACTGCTTTCTTAAGTGTCCTTAGGAGCGCCTGACACCTGGGTGGACAGCGCTTCGGATTCGTAGTCCTGAGGTTCCCGGTTCGATTCCCGGTGGAGACATATGTACAAAATATTTCTTTCACCCCTGATGTCCCTGTTACCTAGCAGTAAATAGGTATCTGGGAGTTAGCCATTCCTGGGGAGTGTGTAGCAAAAAGGAGGCCTGTTCGAGGACCGGGCCGCGGGGACGCTAAGCCCCGAAATCATCTCCAGATAACCTCAAGAAGATGATATAGATCTGATATATCATTCGATGTTGGTTATCACAATCATGAAGAATTCGTTTGGATCATCGATCGTCAGTGTGTTGAGGGAGTTTACTGACAATAAGAGTCGATACTGAATCCTCAGTATTACACTTATTTCTTTGCTGTCACCTGTGAAAGTTTCATCTCCCTTTGAGAAGGGTTCAATACTATATGTACCTTTTGTTCTAGGTTTTACATATATGGATTTTGGGTTCCTCTCGATTTCATTGATGGCCTCTTATTCTGTCTCTCCTGGATTTACCTTTACCGGCGTCATAATTTCTCCCCAACCTCACAAGTGACATCCATGACCATAACAATCGCTTCAGAACAAGAGGTATCCTCCACCACCACAACAACAATTCACAACACCGGCTTACCAGCACCACCATCGTTAACTACAACCATCACCATTAGTATCAATACAACACTAACCAGCTGAAAAGCTAGTGCCCTTGTTTAAGAAAAACCTTGGGTGCAGGAGTGTACAACGCTTCATAGCAAGAATAACAAGAGGATGAGTAATAAAGGGGGCTGAGTGGCAGCGTTGACAAGAGCCGGTAACTAGGCAGCGTGACCCGGTCACTAGGCAGCGTGACCCGGTCACTGGGCAGCGTGACCCGGTCACTGGGCAGCGTGACCCGGTCACTGAGACAACCAGGAGGACAGGAAGACACTCTGCACTCAGCCATGAAGTGAACAGACATCCTGAGGGTGACATATTAACCTTCAAGGAGATAGAACAACCATATGAGGAGCCTGGCGAGCAAGGCAGCCAGGTAACATAAAGCACCAGGGTGAATGAACAAATCCACAAGCGCCGTGACGAGGGTTCGAACCTGCGTAAGAGAGCATCCCAGACACTGCCTTAATCAACTGAGCTATGACATGGTCAACTCCTTTTGGCCATGTCGTAGCTCAAGTCGATTAAGGCAGCGTCTGGGATGCTCTCTTACGCAGGTTCGAATCCTCGTCACGGCCTTTGTGGATTTGTTCACCAGGGTGCATCTCTAGCCTACTCGACAGCAGTGAGCGTAAAACTTTATATAAAGAGAAGTGAGCAAGATGATTTACCTGCAGTTTCTACCCATCCTGGTTAGACTATTCATAGTTCATCAAAGCCTTCAATACTGGACAGATATAGGTAGATAAACAGATATCTGTTTATCTGGACAGATAAACGTCGTCGTCCCTTCACCTTCTAATGTGTGGTCTGGTCATCATACTTTAGCCACGTTATTGTGACTCATCGCCTGCAGATATAGGCAGTTTTTTTGTTATATATTTGGCGAATATTCTTAAGGATTTTCCCCACTTGGTCCCATAAAAATCAACTCAACTGACCACATGAAGGATCCTCTGACACACACTCGGTTCCACATTCATCCTGTAACTAATTATGATTGCCTCCTAACGTTAAAAGTGAGCTTTACACCAATTTCAGCAACAATGGGGAAGGGTGAAACCTTTTAACAAGCCGCCGGTTTTCTATGCCGGCCGAAGGCCATTAGAGATAGTGGACATCAGGTGTATTCAGGCAAACATAGCTAGAAAGTGAGCAGGTACTCCAAGCACAAGTGATACATATTTAACTGAGAGTATACCTATGTGTGAGGCCAGTCGGTGCGTGTGGCCGGGGGAGAAAGTGGAGAAGGGAAAGTACACCACCAACGGAAACCCTGGCATCACATGGCGCCCCATAACTCGCGGCGCAAGTGTACCTCCAGTGATGGGTGTAGAGCGTGGGTGTACCTCCTGTGATGGGTGTAGGGCGTGGGTGTACCTCCTGTGATGGGTGTAGGGCGTGGGTGTACCTCCTGTGATGGGTGTAGGGCGTGGGTGTACCTCCAGTGATGGGTGTACCTCCAGTGATGGGTGTAGGGCGTGGGTGTACCTCCAGTGATGGGTGTACCTCCTGTGATGGGTGTGTAGGGCGTGGGTGTACCTCCAGTGATGGGTGTACCTCCTGTGATGGGTGTGTAGGGCGTGGGTGTACCTCCAGTGATGGGTGTACCTCCAGTGATGGGTGTACCTCCTGTGATGGGTGTGTAGGGCATGGGTGTACCTCCAGTGATGGGTGTACCTCCAGTGATGGGTGTACCTCCAGTGATGGGTGTACCTCCAGTGATGGGTGTACCTCCAGTGATGGGTGTAGGGCGTGGGTGTACCTCCAGTGATGGGTGTAGGGCGTGGGTGTACCTCCAGTGATGGGTGTACCTCCAGTGATGGGTGTAGGGCGTGGGTGTACCTCCAGTGATGGGTGTAGGGCGTGGGTGTACCTCCAGTGATGGGTGCGTAGGGCTTGGATGAACCTCCAGTGAGGGGCATATGGGTCTACCTCCAGTAACACACTGGAGGTATACAGGTATAGACATCAGTGGAGTGGGGTGGCAAGAGTAATGTCAGAGGGTGCAGGGGACGGGCTCCAGGTGATAGGGATGTAACACCAGTGATTAATAGAATTAGCTTTGATTCCAGGGGGATAAATGTAAGTGGATTTGACTCCAGTGATAAACACAAAGGTATTGCCGTGGCTCTTGATAAAGGCAGAAGCACATGGGTGTAGCTATACTGAAATGTTTGTATGTATATCCATCAATGACATTTGTTCAAACCCGACAAGAACAATGCCATTAGAGCCTGAGCAATGTTATTTTTTTTACATTTAGTATTGGGGAAATTGAAGGAAGTCAAAGAGCATGTTGCAGAAGCCAACTCTATTCAAACTTACACAAGTAGATATGATACGGAAGTAGGTCAGGAATCATTGCGCTAAACAATGCATTAAATCGGTGGCTAGAAAAGCGGGTCCAAGAGCTGATGCTTGACCATTGCAGGTATAAAGAGCCGAGCGCAATCAGGCGCGTGCGGACCGTCATGCACACGCCCCGGCGCGCACACAACTACGTGTGCGTGCGTGCGTGCGTGTGTGTGTGTGTGTGTGTGTGTGTGTGTGTGTGTGTGTGTGTGTGTGTGTGTGTGTGTGTGTGTGTGTGTGTGTGTGTGTGTGCGCGCGCGCGCGTGCGTGCACGGCGTGATGGTGAGAACGGGAAAGTGCTCCCGCCTGCGTGCGTGTCCTCACCTAGTTGAGCTTGAAGGGTTGAGCATCTGCTCCTAAGCCCGGTTTTCGATCATCATTGGTTCAAAACACTGACTCCTTTCACCACTTTATCTTATATTTACATTTAAAGGCGTGTTTCAAGTTGCTTTCGTATATATATGTGTGTATACTCACCTAGCTGTGCTTGAGGGGGTTGAGCTGCGGTTCCCTGGTCCCGCCTCTCAACCGTCAATCTACATGTTCCTGAGCTTCTCGATCTGTCATATCTACATATGAAACTGTGTATGACATCAGCCTCCACATCACTTCCTAGTGCATTGTATTTGCTTACTACTCTGACACTGAAAAAAGTTCCTTCTAATAACAAAGTTCGTTCTAATGTTTTGTGGGTCATTTGGGTACTCAGCTTCCACCTGTGTCCCCTTGTGCTAGTTCCGCCCGAGTTATGTTGTTATTGTTGGTTTAGATTTAGCCACTCATAACGAAATGTCCATGTAGCACGGGCTAAAGTGAGCCCGTAACACCCATGTTAAATAAACAAATCCACAACGGCCGTGACGAGGATTCGAACCTGCGTCCGGGAGCATCCCAGACACTGCCTTAATCCATGTTAAATAATTTATTCTTATCTACCCTGTCAATTCTCCTGAGAATTTTGTAAGTGGTGACCATGTCTCCCCGAGAGTTTCTGTCTTCCAGCGACGTGAGGTGTAGCTCACGCAGCCTTTCCTTGTACCTCATGACTTTTACATTCTGGAACTTGTCTAGTGGCATACCTCTGAACTTTCTCCAGCTTCGTCTTATGGTTGACAAGGTACGGGCTCCATGCTGGGGCCGCATACTCCAGGCTTGGTCTTAACATATGTGATATAATAGGTTCTGTATAGATTCCTTACACAGGTTTCTGAAGGCTGTTCTAATGTTAGCCAGCCTTGCACACAACCTTGTATGTGTACTTACCTAGTTGTGCTTGCGGGGATTGAGCTTTGGCTCTTTGGTCCCGCCTCTCAACTGTCAATCAACTGGTGTACAGATTCCTCAGCCTACTGGGCTCTATCACATCTCCATTTGAAACTGTGTATGGAGTCAACCTCCACCACATCACTGCCTAATGCATTCCATCTGTTAACTACTCTGACACTGAAAAAGTTCCTTCTAACGTCCCAGTGGCTCATGTGGGTACTCAGTTTCCACCTGTGTCCATCTGTACTCACCTATTTGTGCTTGCGGGGGTTGAGCTTTGGCTCTTTGGTCCCGCCTGTGTGTGGTCATCTTTGGTCATGTGTGTGTGTGCGGGTGTGTGCGTGCACGCGTGTGCACGTGTGTACGCGGCAAGGCAGCCGCGGAGTCCCCGTGGCGGGGCCTTGTGTTACTGACCCACTTGTGTCCGCACCCCCCCCCCTCTCCCCGCCACACCAACATGCTATAGTACACAGCTCACACATAATACTAATAATTCAACATGTACAACTGTTCCAATGTTTCCCACTTTACAACACTTTTGGTTAATAAAGGTCCAAGCCAGTAAATAAAAGTCTGGAGTAGGCAAAACGCCAAATTAAAAATACGGTTTATTTATAGACTTATAGGATATTACATTATGCTAATTTAATTTCTTATTGTACAGGCTTATATATCGAGTTCGAACACAGCGTACCCACCTGTGAGTGGGGGGAGAGGGGGAGAGAGGGGGGAGGTGGTTCGAAAATCAAATTTTCGATTTGTTCGAAAATCATAATGACATGATTTTGGAGGAATCAAACACCACAAATTTCCTCGTGTGTAGCCCACTTGTTTATAATGAAAGTTCAATGTTTAGACCTTGCAATAAGAACACTCCTACACCTATATTAGGAGAGAGAGAGAGAGAGAGAGAGAGAGAGAGAGAGAGAGAGAGAGAGAGAGAGAGAGAGAGAGAGAAAACAATGAAAATAAGTACATTTCCAAGTGTAGCACGCAATACTATCATTTATACTTTCATGATAAATAAACAATATCATTACTAATAGTAAAAATTATTCACTATTGGCCACACAGGCAGAGGTGAAAGCTGTTTTGAGTGCGCGCCTCGTAAAGCCGCCGCCGCCACACCTCACGGTGGCACTGAGCGAGTCTGGGAAGAGTGCCAAGGTAACTAGGTAAGTGGGTGAATGGTATAAAGGTTAAGACCTGTGTATGGGTATGGTTGTCCAACCTTAATATACCTTCACATACCAATGTGTTCACGTCCCCCTACGCAACTAAGGAAATGGATGTGATTTTAAAGTAGGATTTACCGTTGAGGAGAGCTACATGTGCGCTTATTAGTTGATTTAACTAAGACCATCTTGCAAATATACGATCAAAGGAAGACTAATCGACCAGCTGGAGACGAAACGACCAGTTGGAGACGAAACGCCCAGCTGGAGACGAAACGACCAGCTGGAGACGAAACGACCAGCTGGAGACGAAACGACCAGCTTGAGACGAAACGACCAGCTGGAGATCAAACGACCAGCTGGAGACGAAACGACCATCTGGAGACGAAACGACTAGCTGGAGACGAAACGACCATCTGGAGACGAAACGCCCAGCTGGAGACCAAACGACCAACGGAAGACCACACCGCGGGACTACCTATTTACTAATTAGTCACACGGAGACCATTATCTCTACACAACTTTCTAAATGGTTGATTATACCGGTGTTGAGACGCTACTCCCAAGCCAAACACTTGGGCCACGGCTTCTATACTTTGATTTACTTCAAAAGTCCAACACGTATCTTATTAAATACATTCTCGTTTTCTGTTGTAAGAAAGGAAAATGAATGTCTGAGTCAGCCGGCCGGGCTTCGCTAAGTCTAACCAAACCAAACTAGTCAACAACATTGCTCGAGCTTAAGCCCCGAAAATAAAACAAAAGAATGCTTTCGTAGACGCAGATAAAAGCCCTATTGTTTCTACAGTACTACCTCACTAGTACTTCGTTTTATCTCAGTGCCGGCATATACTCCGCTTCTAACTCTTGACTAAATCCTCCGGTAATGTATGAAATACCTCTGTAATTAACCATACAATAGGATAAATGAAGGATGAAAAATATCATTATCATAGTTATTTATATATTTGTGATCATCTGAAAGCATATTACGGTTATAATAAGTCTACTTATAAACTGACAAGTGAACCTTTGTCTTAAACTGAGAATATTCTTAAGTTATACCTTTATTGTATTATAAATCACTGGATTAAAATATAATAAGTATATGATGAACTCGTTTTCATTGAAAGTCGAAAGAACTTGGTTTTCGTATTTAAAATTCTAGGGGATACTCAAATCGTTTTCGAATTCCGCAATTCACGTTTCAGAACAATACACCGGATTAGCATAACTAAATGTAATGAAACCTTAACCTAATCTAACCTTACTTTACCCTAATCTTTACCACACCATGGTTAGGGAGTAGATAGTAACACTAATTTGGGGGGTAGAAATAGCCTAAGCTACTCTATCCCTTTGAGATGTATTTCTTGCTTATCTCAATAAACATACTTGAACTTGAGTAACACTAATTACAAAGTGGTTTTGCAGTGATTACCTCCAGGGAATCTCCTCCCTGAAGACAGGTTGAGAGATATGCTGTAAACAGTATTCTGAAGACTTCCATATTTGTCTGAAGGCTACACGATTATTTGCCAGTGTTGCACTTTCTGGTGATCTGTGCCTCCGGCATCAGAGTTGAAGTCATGTCAACCCCAGCTCTCTCTCTCTCGTCTACCCTTTAGCTCATATATCTCCTGAGGTTTCCTTGCTCCTGTTCTCATTTTCATAACTGTTTTAGTCTAAGACTTAAATTCCAGCAGCCATTTTTCATACCATCTTTGACGCTTGTCTAGATCTTTCTGCATTCTCTCGCAGACTTCCCATGTCCTAAACTCTTGTCAATAGCTTTGCATTGGCAACAAATATGGTTTGAACGAGTCAATATTTGCAAACAATGCAAAGTTCTTGACGAGTCAGTACAGGAAAATTGTGACTGCAAGAGGATCTAGCCAATCTACAAAGATGGTGTAATGGCTACAGGAATTTAACCCTGAAAATGCGTTTAAAAAATGCGCGCGCGCGAGAGAGAGAGAGAGAGAGAGAGAGAGAGAGAGAGAGAGAGAGAGAGAGAGAGAGAGAGAGAGAGAGAGAGAGAGAGAGAGGGAGAGGGAGAGAGAGAGAGAGATAGTGAGTACTCACCTATTTGTGCTTGCGGGGGTTGAGCTTTGGCTCTTTGGTCCCGCCTCTCAACCGTCAATCAACAGGTGTACAGATTCCTGAGCCTACTGGGCTCTATCATATCTACACTTGAAACTGTGTATGGAGTCAGCCTCCACCACATCACTTCCTAATGCATTCCATTTGTCAACCACTCTGACACTGTGTGTGTGTGTGTGTGTGTGTGTGTGTGTGTGTGTGTGTGTGTGTGTGTGTGTGTGTGAATGGTAATGACTGAGGACGGGCTTAAGGGGAAGAAGGAAGATAACGGAAGCGTGGTACTGTACACAGGTATTAGTACCTGAAGCAGGAACTCACCTGGCCTCTCCCTCACCACCACCACCACCACCACCAGCGGCCTCCACACCCAGTAACGGTCCTCCGCGCACTACCCAAGGACACCACCCACTCGCCTTCATACATTACACCATAAAGGATGTATTCGTGTAGTCCCTTCTCCAGACTTATCAAGCCTCAAATTAGAAGTGGTTTAATGTAATAAAATGCGTTCGCACCTTCAAAATGCACCTACCTTCTCGAAGCCGATACTCTTTAGTCTCAAGCGTAAATATTAGGCTTTTAATTTAAATAACGCACCGGGATTTTTACGATGTACAGTATTCCATAACGTCGAAACCGCAGTGCTGTAAGAGCAGGTTATGTAGATAATATCCCGAAAACTGATTCATTATTATACACAGTTAAAGCAATTTCTATATAATAATTATGTAATTCATATACACCTTAGGCATTTCACATTGCTGAGGCAAACGAGATTTGAAGCGAAACACGGAAGCCTAGGCTAGGGTTCAAAACAAAAACAGCACCAATGTCGTAGTCTAGCTGGGAACAGCTTCTACACACAATTATAATATTGGTGTAAATATAAATGAAGAGCATGTACAAGCAAATTTATAGACAATAATTAAAGTATGGTACAAGACTCTACATTGAGAAGGTAGAAGAACCTTCATGTCTGCACAGTAAAATTGAACACACAGTTTAATGTAGACGCACAATTTTGGCCATGGGGAAAGAACTAAACGCCAGCACAAGAATAGTAACAACAGGAATGCTACTGTTTCCCGTCGACTTTACCTCGCTGAAACCTCTCAAGGATTATGCTACTCGTGGCCACTATTATAGAATGGTCAAATTGTCTTGGCAACCAGGAACAATATCCATGTTAACTGTTTCAAGCGTAGGTTACACATATACAGTCTATGTGAATGAGATTGGGCGGTTATAAATCGGAGTTGCCTCGTTTGTATGGGCCAATAGGCCTTCTACTGTTACCTTCCTTATTATGTTGTTATCCATGTCAATCCTCAGGGAGGTCTGGTCGGAGACTGGGCCGCGGGACCATTGATCCCTGGAAGCTACACACAAGGTAGGCGTGTGACTTGCGAAGAAACGCTCACATTACTAACACAAGTCACATTCTTTTGTAAGACGCAGAATAGTTGACACGATAAAATTCTAGGCAGCATTATATAGCTAATTTTTAGACTATACATGCATGAATAATATTATGTGTACAAAAGACCTATTTAGCATGGGTCAATAGGCCTACTCGTGTTTTCTACTTAAATTATCTATGGCTGAAGATCCACGCTCTATAAACACTTCAGGCACCAGTTGTACAAATACAGCACGAGAAGCAAATTTTCTCGGTGTTTGCAAATGTCCTCAGCCCCGACACTTCCACACAAGGGGCTATCCTGGCAGTCTGCATATTACCGCCATCGTTATCCCAATAGTTTGATTTGAATAACTATACTGCTAACTGAAGCAAAATTAGCAAATGATAATAGATATACCAAGATTACAAGTCACTTTGTTACAAGTTACAAGTTACATTGATCCAGGGATCAATGGTCCCGCGGCCCAGTCTCCGACCAGACCTCCCTGAGGATTGACATGGATAACAACATAATAAGGAAGGTAACAGTAGAAGGCCTATTGGCCCATACAAACGAGGCAACTCCGATTTATAACCGCCCAATTTAGTCAAGTCAAGATTACAAGTCACAATGAAATCACAGTAGTGTATAAATATATATATTCAAGCTTGTTCGCATATATATATATATATATATATATATATATATATATAGCATTGTTTCAAGCGTAGTGTAATATATATATATATAATATATATATATAATATATATATATATAATATATATATATATATAATATATATATATATATATATATATATATATATATATTTATATATATATATATATATATATATATTTATATATATATATATATATATATATATATATATATATATATATATATATATATATATATATATATATATTACACACAATAAAATCATTATAGGAAGGCGGTGGAATCCAACCCGCGTCCTAGGTAACCAAAGTCTCGCACATTGGACTACGAAGTGCTTAAATATCACAGCTTGAAGTCGACCCAAACTTACAAAGGAGTTTGGACACGCCAAACGCCACTAACATATGAGTGTCTATATTGTGACACTCCTGATTACGTAGATACTAACTTGGAATGATTCTTGTCGACAAAATACTTTCAATAGATAATAACTATCCTAATAATGAACAAGTATATATATGCATGCATATTAAATTTGAAAATTAAAGTAATATAAAAACTATATTTAAATACAATTGCTCAATAAGGAGGAGAAAGTGAAAGAGTCTGGGAGGAACATGGGGGGAAGGCAAGGGGTACAGGGAGGCAGGCAGGGAAAGGAATGGGTAGGAACGGGACAGCGAAAAGATGCAACGAGAGGGGAAGGGGGGTAAGGAAGAGGGGAGGGAAAGGGTAAGGAAGGGAGGTGAATGGTGCATTCGGGAGGGCAGGGGAGTGGGGGGGGGGGGGAAGAGTGAGGGAAGGAGGAGGGACCCGGAGGTTCGCCTGACATTGACCCACTTGCCATGCACGCTGATCTCTCGCTATCATAAACATCACAATACACGCAGTAAGGATCCACACACAAGTATTAATATTACCGGCAATGATTGCATCGCCGTAGCACCCTGGGTTGCCTCCACATTTTACACTATACGAAGATTTCTCAAAACGGCTGGCTTTATATATATAAAATAATTGTGGAATACGGAATCATAACTACATACGTGGAATACATAAAGGTTTGGCAGGCGCGTGTGCACAGAGTGAGAGGGCTGCTGGGGCCACCAGGGTGACGTAAGGTGTGGAGCAACACATTATACCACTTTCATGTATCTTGTAAACCTCGCCCCACCTGTTCAATATCATTATAGCATGTTGTTTACCGTGTTGTTTATGGTATACTGTTTAACGTACACACTCGTCTATACGTTAGGCCTTCTCTACTCTACAATACTGCGTCGGATTTAATTAATTGTATACAATAATAATAATTGTATTCATACAATATACACAGGATATTACAGTAGTTTATTGTAAGTACAGAGAATATGTATTAAACAAAGCCATAAATATGCGAAGCGTTTCCGGCATATGGAAGCCTATTTCACGAAATATCTTCAACATATGATTGATAGTCTTATATGTTAACGGGAATATCACTTGAGAACTGTGAGAGAACACTTGAGAAAACTGTGAACTGTGTTAATATCCTAGAAATATTAGCATAACACTAATATGATTACAAGGTCAGCCACTCTGTGTATTAGCGAGGTATGTACACATCTGGTGTGTACTAATCCAGTTGTTTGCAGGGCTGAGAATCTGCTCGTAAGCTCTACCTTTCGACCATCAGTGTAGTGACTCTCACTCGTTTTTATCACATTTACATTTAAAACTGTATATCTGATTGGGTTCGACAACTTCCTCACCTAGTCCATTCCACTTATTTACGACTCTTAGACTGAGAAGTACTTTCTGACATCTATTTCCAGTTTCCACTTCTGTTCCCTAGTTCTATTCTTCAATTTTAACACTGCTCCTGTATTTGCGCCAATCCCTATCTTGAACATCAATATCATATTCCTTCTTCCAGTAGAGTGAGGTCCAGTTCCCTCATTCTTTTTTCATACTCAGGATCAAGCTTGGTTGCATATTTTGGGACCTTATTTAGTTTTAAGTAGGATGTGTTCCATGCTGAGGCAGCACACAATATATTGTGTTTCACAAAGGATGAGAAATTTATTCCAATCAGCGATTGGAGATCTTTATCAAAGTTCACGAAAGATGACCGGGTGTTTCTCAGTTTAGCATATGTTATTGTTATTCTGCTGATGTGTGTCTATAATGTTAAGTCTCGAGTACTGTCCGCCCCTAAGTCTCTCTTTTCGAAAATTGAAAGTTTTCCCCTCAAACTGTACTGAATTTGAGGTCTTTTTGCTCCACTATCTATCCTCATAACCTTGCATGTCAGGGTTTAACTCTAGTAGCCATTTCTCAATCTCTGGAGATCGTCTTGTAATGTACGGAATGAACCCTCCTCATTTGCGATATGCCTCATTAGCTTAGCATTGTCGGCAAACATTGATAAGAATGAGCTTACTTCCTCTGTATATTAGGAGATAAGAATGAGCTTACTTTTACGTATATTAGGAGATACTTGCGGTAGTTTCAGCCTGAAAGGTCTCTCTCTCTCTCTCATATATATATATTATATATATATATATATATATATATATATATATATATATATATATATATATATATATATATATATATATATAAATTGTGCAATATTGTCGGGAGTTTAAATGGATCCTCTTTCCCCGGGGTTGTGGTACAGTATTCCCAATTTTCACTTGCTCCACTTCCCACCATTTCCTGCTAGTCTCCACTCTCCCACACCATCTCACAACACGAGTGCACGACACACTTGCTGCGCTCATTATCAAGCATCCATAACTGGAAAAAAAACTTATTAAAGGATACCCGATTGCATTTGTAAGTTTAAACGCAAATAACGAAAGATTATCCAACAAGAGCTTATTTTTTTATTTGTACCATAAGAGCTTACTCAAAGAATATTTTATGCAAAAAACCTAGTGACGACGATAATCAACATCCCGAATTTGTAATCGCGGTTATCTTATGATCATGGATACCCCTTGTGTGTCCAGTCTTATCGGTTGTCACTGGAAAACCCCATTAAAAACAGAACGTGGTAACTTCCTGCAAACTAACACTTTCACCGTATACACCAACCGGCCTCTCGCAGCTCTGCCTGGCTAGCCGCCCACACTTTCCGAAATGATGCACATACGCACCCACATACGCGCAAGTATTGTCACCAGCTAAAGCAATTAAATTACGGAAATACTGATGACTACATTCACTCCTAAACTAATAGAAGGCGGCTACTTTATAAGGTTGTGGTTTATAAAAAAAAAAAAAAAAGATACCGGCCCATGGAGTGCTTATCAGCGGTCCGTCTAATTACCCCAAGCTACCAGAAGCTTCCTGGCAATACGTTAGTAATGAATAAATATGATATATTTACTCATTATAATGTTGGTGCTGAATGTACAACACGAAAAAACAATTTTAATCTGAAAAAGTATCTTTTTATAAAGAAATGAGACGAAAATAGAGCTGGTGACGCCAAATCAAATCGACGATCCAAGCGTCGGTTAGGTTAGGTTGGTCAACCTAACCTATCATATCATATTTATTCATTACTAACGTATTGCCAGGAAGCTTTGTGAAGCTTGTGGTAGCTTGTGGTAATTAGACGGACCCCTTATCCGGGTTCATGGGGAGTGAGGTCTGGCTCGTTATATCCCACCTTTTAGTTGTAAATTACCGGGAGCGATTTAAAATCTCTTGACGTTAGCGTTCCGTGGTGTATTTGCTCTTCAAGTTGTGGATGGTGGTGGTTCCCACAACTATTAGTGCACAGTACTTCAAGATTCTTAATTGAGTCTCCAACAATTATTACCGATTATCCTTATCTCTCAATTTAAAGAAGCTGTGCGTCTCTACACATTCCCGTCATCATTCTGTACACTACCATCATATTCCCTCTTATCTTACCTCGAATTGTTGGACCAAGTTTTTTTTTTAAGTTTACCTTGTCGTGAGCTCATAACTTAGTTCCCCCGTTCATTTCAAGTATTTACTAGCCCCCTCGCAAACCTCTCAGTTTTTCACGTTTCTGTATCTCACGAGATTTCATTGTGGTGCAAAATATTCGAGTACAGGTCTCACATAGTTTAGTTTCATTATTATGCACCCAAAGCCTATTATGGTGCGCCTCTAAAATTTCTGCCACTGCCTTTGCATAATTTACCACTGCCTTTGTGTATAGTCTTTATGCACCCTATACCCGTCCCGTAGGCAGTGGTGGAAGGGGGTTAGAGGCACATAATGGATTCATTAACTACGAGTGTAACAGTCTATGAAGTTACACAATTTTTATTACATATACACATACATACATATATTAATGGTCCTTTTTCCTCGCGAGTGTATAGTCATGTAAAAGTACTCGTTTAGATTTGATCAGCCTACAGTTTAGACCTATTGTCTTATGTATGACCCTCTGTCCTGTATGACAGTGAATACCAGCATTATCCTCACTTTAATAAGCCTATCAAAATCCTCAGATTAGGCAAAATTGTAAATAATTTTGTCAATAAAGATAATAATAATTTAGATTTGAAACCCCATTCTAATGATTCTAAACCTGCTATGTTATCTTGTTTCTCTCTCCAGAGCTGGAATTATATTAACTCAAGTATTTTTCCTTTTCTGATACCTGTTACCCGGTCCATCCTGGACCCTTATCAAATGGTACCCGAGCAACACAGGTCAATATTGGCAGTGATGAAAAGGAGGGTGTGGGCGAGAAGCACGGGTGCATGTCGTAACTATACTTCTCATTTTTCCAGTTCTCTATGTTCAATTTCTGTAATAATGGAAACATTTATTATTCTTTGTCAAGTTTCTACCAATTAAAACTACTTGTTTATTAGTTAGTTATGGATGGACAACTTTGTGATCAAGCATAAATTGTGGATACTGCCTTAGTGTATATATACAGCACTATACTTTGTTCCCAAAACCAGTATATACCTGATTCCCATGTAGCAGCTATATTAAGAAGTGCAGTAATATACTTGCTCCATTCACTCATTAGGTTCATGACAGATAATGAGATGGGTCTGTTAATTCTACATAACCTGTAAGTGTTCCACACTTCCTAAGGGTACAGGATCAATCAGGCCAGCTGACAGGTAACGTACCAGATGTTGGTCACTTTGGCCAATGTGAGGAGGAAGCTTGTAATACGAGCCATCGACAGCACATCGTCATCAGTCAGTCTAAACTCCAAGAGTGAATGAGTACAGACGCTTGAGAGATGCCACAGATAATCAACACCCATTGACATTCACCAGCAACAATGTAACATTTGACAAGTCTAGTTCCTCCTCTCACAAGACACTTGAGCCTCGACACAGAGCAGCCAGCCAGTTTCCAGCCACATCGAGCTTCCACGCTCTTGTCTCGCATCCAAGCTCTCCGACCCCACTCACATTCAGAGCGTCATGCTCTATGCATTCACCCAGCATCTGAGCTCTCTACCGCCGGCCACAATCAAGCTCTCTGCCCTGCTCCAGGCTTCATCTTAGTTACTAAGACACCTTCACTACATTGCAAACAAACCAACTGCTGTAACCAAGACTAGACTGTACGAAAATACTGTAAATATAAAAAACAACCACTAACCCTTTGTCTTAATCACCCAAAACACACACACATAAAACTGGTGTTATAAATGTTAAATTACTGCATTGATCTAGTTGCTAAATCTTTGAGGTTTTAAAGTTATAATGCGATGCAGATTTTGGAGGTTGCACCATACAGTACCATCACCATCTCACAATACTATACGCATACTGTACTGATACCAAAACAAAATAGATCACTTATAATTAAAAAATTATATTTAATAAAACCACTTTTCCAACATTTATCACATACCATATCTGGATTATCCAGATCTGCTCATTTATATGGACACCAAATCTATATAATCTACTGGCAAGTAACAAAATGTCAATATGCATAAAGCTACAGATTATCCATATCCAAAGATAAGTGTACACGTTGAATTCCAAAACTGGGCATTGAACATCAACAGATCTAACATTTATTGAGTGCATGTGTCAAGGCACATATTAAGCATTTAGAAAAAAATAAACAATACAGCACTATATGACTCAAGGCATACATGTACAGTAGTTCTACAGTATTTTACAATAAGGAAGGAAGGAAGGAAGACTGACTCTGGAAAAACTTATGTCATAACCACTGAAGCACACCTCACTTCTTTCCTGGATGACTGTGGGATATCAGCTGAATAACCAGAACATAATTTGTAGTCTCACATACAACCAAAGTGTACTTAAGCTCTGCCTTTCCTTTCCAAAGGTGTTTATTTTTATTTTTATTTTTTTATTTTTGTTTGTCATCTTTGCCTGTTTTATACTCTTAATTATTTGTTCTTAGTTAATCCCCTTGTCACTAAACCTAGGGCTTTTTATTACCCTGTTAATTAACCATTACTAAGCTAATTATCTTCAAGATCATTTTTTTTTTTTTATGATTATCATTTTTCTTATTATTTTTTATTTTACATTTATATTGTCAGTCTCTACTGATTTTTTGTTTTTTTTCTTTTATGTAACTTCTGTGTCCTCCCTTGCTAACTATTGGATCTTTATTTTACTTCTAAATTGTTACTATTTTATTGTATTTGCTTTTATTCTTGTGTTTTGCTTTATCGTGTATCTTGTATCGTGATCCCTCTGCATCCTATGCACACTGATATTGATCCTGATCAAAATCTTCTGTCTCATATCTACACCAACCAGCACATTGATCATCATTATTGCAAGTATTTCACAGCACACCAGGCTAAACACAAACTTCAAAATAGCACCTGTCTATCAGTTTATAACCAAAATGTTAGATCACTTGGTAAACATTTTGACGATTTAAATGCATTACTCACAGCAATAGGTACTAACCTATCGTTCATTATTTTAACAGAAACTTGGCTAAATAAAGACTATACCCAACTCTACAACTTAGCTGGTTATAAAGCCATTCATAACTGTAGGCCTAATAAAAAAGGTGGTGGCACAGCTATATATTACCGAGATACATTTATCTGCAACAGTGTTATTAGTGACAGAGATGACTACTGTGAATATACTTTTGCTCAGTTTTCAATTAAATCCCTTAAATCTTCTTTGACTATTGGAGCCATCTATAGATTTCCCAATACTAACATAGCTTCTTTCTCAGACAACCTAAGGAATCTTATTATAAACAACAATCTCAACAAAAACCACTTCATTCTGGGAGGAGATTTTAATATTGACCTGGGTCAACAAAATTGCTCTCAAGTTAACCATTTCCTTAACAGCATGAACTCCTGTATGCTAATCCCCACAATCACCAAACCTACCCGAGTCACCCAAACATCAGCCACTACCTTGGACCACATATGGACAAACATAACAGCTCCCCTTGTATCTGGTATAATCTATGACAGAACAACTGACCACTATCCTACCTTTCTCATAGCGAACATGGACATAACACCACCAAAAAGCAAGAAACTTTCATTTAGGCTACACAGTGAATCAGCTTTAGACAATCTTACAGAGGCACTTTACAATATTAACTGGGATTCTGAATTCAATAATACCCATGATATAAATTCATTAGCTAACCTCTTCATCTCCAAAACTCTAAGCCTCTACAACATTCATTGTCCCCTCCTTACCAAGCAAGTAACTGACAAAAGATTAAACAATCCATGGCTCACAAGTGGCATTCTCAACTCAATCAACAAGAAACATGAATATGAAAAGAAAGTTAGGATTGGCCTAGTTTCAAAGGAAGTAGCTAAAAGGTACTCATCAATGCTTACCAGTATCATAAGAAAGGCAAAACTTGCATATTATGTGAATAGATTCAATGAAGCAAAAGGCAACATGAAAAGCACTTGGAAAACTATCTCTAGTATCCTAGGAACTAAACAACACTCACATAACCAAATAAAACTCTACAAGGATGGGGGTATACCGTCAACTGACTTAGAAATGGCAAATGAATTTAACAGTTTCTTTTCATCGGTTGGTGCTAATCTTGCCAGTAAAATCCCACAGACTCAGACACATATTAACACATATCTCTCAGGCAGCTATCCAAACTCTCTTCTCCTTTCACCAATCAGCCCGGCAGATGTTGTGTCCATCATACATTCTCTAAAAACCAAGGCAGGGAACACCAGTGAAATTCCGTCCATTGTGTACAAGAGAGCCTCCCATGCCCTTGCCCCACCCATAGCACTACTGTTCAACAAATCTATAGAGTATCACACCTTCCCTGATATCCTCAAAAAAGCAAGAGTAACGCCAGTCCATAAAGGAGGCAATCCGGCGGACATAAACAATTATAGACCAATATCAAATCTACCCATTCTATCAAAAATATTTGAAAAAATTATTTACAAACAGCTCTATTCCTACCTCGTAAAATTCGACATACTCAGCCCCTGCCAGTTTGGCTTCCGGTCCCAAAAGAGCACCAATGATGCAATCATTAGTCTCCTTGACATTATCTACTCAGCCCTTGACAAAAATGAGTTTCCGATTGGACTCTTCATTGACCTAAGAAAAGCCTTTGATACTGTTAATCACAACTACCTCTTACTTAAACTCCAGCATTATGGAATCCGAGGCCTTGCCCTTGACTACATCCGATCCTATCTTAGTGACAGACACCAATATGTAACCATCAATGATACAACTTCTTCCACTCTACCAATTACCGTTGGAGTGCCACAGGGCAGCATCTTAGGACCTCTTCTATTTCTTATATATATAAACGATCTGCCTAATGTCTCTAATATTCTCAAACCTATATTGTTTGCTGACGATACTACCCTTATCTACTCAAACCTCAACCCACATACACTAAATAATGTTGTGAATAATGAATTAAAAAAAGTCCACTTATGGATGTCAACGAACAAACTAACATTAAACATCGAAAAGACTTACTACATCTTATTTGGAAGCAAATCATCAAATGCAATTCAGCTACAGATAGACAACATTAACATCAGTAATAAAAATGATGGCAAGTTTCTTGGCCTATTCCTAGACAAGAGACTCAACTTCAGCACCCACATTCAACACATAACTAAGAAAGTCTCTAAGACAGTTGGTATACTCTCCAAAATCAGATATTATGTTCCTAACTCTGCTCTCCTCTCACTATATTATGCACTAATCTACCCCTATCTTAATTATGGTATCTGTGCATGGGGGTCTACCACTGCAAACCACCTTAAGCCCATCATCACACAGCAAAAATCTGCTATCAGAATAATAACTAACTCTGCTTTCAGACAACACTCAGCTCCCTTGTTTAAATCCCTAAACTTGCTAAATATTAACTCCCTCCACACATTCTCTTGTGTCAACTACATTTACAAAACCCTGTTCTTAAATGCAAACCATGCTCTGAAACTCTCCCTGGACAGATGTAATAGGACCCATTTTCACCACACCAGAAATAAATATCTCTTTGATATCCCCAGGGTCAAACTTAATCTGTGTAAACACTCTATGCAAATTAAGGGACCTAGTCTATGGAACTCACTCCCTAGTGAATTGAAAAACTGTAAAACTTTTGCCTTATTTAAAAGCAAAACCAAAAAGTACCTAACTTCATCTATTTAGTTTCCTACACCGAGCTTTAAATTTGCTCTGTACCTAGTGTTACCCAATCTCCTAATTTTTATGTAATATCAAACAACCTTATCATTGTGTTCATTGCTGTCTTCTTTTATGTGCTAGCCATATGCTGTATTGTGACTACCAATTTTTGTCAACTACCATTCAAGCTGTCATTGCAATCAATCATATATTGTTTCTGCTGTATTGTGCCTACCAATTTGTTGTCAACTACCATTTTAAGCTGTCATTGCAATCAATCATAGCTACCTATGTGCTTTAATATACTGTACCTATAATTTTCTCTCATCTTCTTTTTTTTTCATTCCATGTAATCTGTTTTCATTTTTTTGTCTATAAACTTTGCAAGTATTTACCTCCTTAAAATTTTCTTAGATTAAGGACCTGCCCGAAACGCTGCGCGTGCTAGTGGCTTTACAAGACTGTAATTACCATATTTGTATCCTCACATTCCTTATGTACATTCTTGTATATGCATAAATAAATAAATAAATAAATAAATAAAAGCCTTTCAATATACAGTATATCAATAAAGAAAAATGCTAAGGGGATTGCAAAGTTCAAAATGTTCTGTATAAATGTAGCATATGGTGAGTTCCCAAAGGATACCAAATACTGTATGCAATCTCAAAAGTTATGAAGTGGTTATTCAACAATCCTGAGTCTTCCTATGAAGGACAATTTTACTTTTATTTGGTGTAAGCTAGTACCACGAGAATTGTACTGTACAATTTAGTTTAATAAATATATTATGAGCATTACCCATTCTCTGAGTGGCAGTGGATTTTATACCCATTCCCATTCTGTGAGTGCCTATTCCTCCAAAAATTATAGCACTTACAACAATTACAATAATGGTCAAACATAGAAAAATAGAGTTGCACCCAAGAGAGCTCACGTTTAACACTACTGTATTGTAATTCTTCATATGGCATTCTAAAAGAGTGGAACAGTAATTATACAGCCTAATCTAACCTGTAATAGGCCTAATATATGCCATCTTAGCCCAATTTAGTACTTAGGCATTACAGTTGATCAGGTTTTCTGCACGCTTGCCTCGGGAATGGACGTGTCTGTTCTCACAGCCCACACCTTGTGACAGTGTAGTGTGCCTTGCCGACTACAGTAAGAGGTCAGCCCCACTCTCATCCTGGATATTCGAGAGAAGGAAGGGGGCCTCCTTAAGTAATGAGCATTGCCGGGTAAAGCACCAGCAAGCCCAAGCATCTCCACACGACCGACACCACTGCAACCCGTTGAGGAGATGGCATATGGGACCAGTCACCTGGTACCATGTTTCAAAGTAAAGGCCACCTTCCTGAACAACCATGTGTTCACCAAGAGTGAACTGCTGCAAACCCGCTCCACCATCACCAACCTCACACTCATCAACTTTCGCCAGGAGGCGGAGGATCTATTCTATTCACAAGAGGATAATACGACCACTTCTAAACACTTCCTATCCACACCAACTTTGAAAAAGCACATATCAGCCTGATATTCCCTCAATGGTTCCTTGCCGAGATCCCTTTTCACCAGAACCAGCAATTGGAGGTCGTGGTCAGAGATCCAAGTTACTGTGGATGCAATTGAAGCCGAGAACCCTCGTGTGAAATCAACCATTCTCAATATCCTCAGCCGCACCCCCGGAACCCTCGCGACCATGAAACTGACCTTCTCCGCCATCGCCCAAGTGGACCTTACAGCTGCATAAGGGCTCAAGTGCTACGGGGTCAAGATTTCACCACCCATGATCAAGAAGGAACGCTACTATGATCTACAACAATCCCTAAAGTGCTACCAATACCACACACATTACCAAGAAATGCACGGAAAGAATCACCAAGTGCAGCATCTGCACTGAAGACCACCACTACACCGTCTGCAAGACTAAAGTCCAACAATGTCTTGTCTGTGATTGTGACCACGTGGCCATCTTCAATTGCTGCCCCATGTCGAAAGGAAGAAATCCGGAAAATTGAAGATTCGAAGTGCCTTGCTGCCTTCACCACTGTCATTCAACACCTAAGCTGCCACTTTCCCAGAGGTCCTGGGAGAAGGAAGAGCTACAACACAGCAACCCAGCCAATGGGGAAACAGCTTCCAGTCCACCAGCCACTCACCTACCCAGCCATCGCCACCACCCCATCACAGCCAATCACCGACCGAGCCTTCACCACAGCAGATACCGGCTCCTTACTCACTGCACTGTTCGACGTACGCTCTCAAGATTGCTGGTCCCAACTACCAGGAATACGTGAGGATTCTGAACATATTCTACGCTGCGAACTGCCTCCCAACTTTCACCGTAACCGAGTAAGTCTACATGACCTCTGTTCCTCCTGCGGGCTCTACTGAGGTCTCTGACTCTGACATCACTGTGAATACTGCCACGCTCACAGATCTACTGTCCACTGCTTCAACACCAGCTCCAACAGCCACAGCGGAGGAAGCAGCTCCGGAATTGACACCTTCACATCCGACGACATATGCTGCAGCCCCACCCACCATCCCTGCAACTGCACAGTCTGCTGCCATGCCTCCTTCAGAACCACTTACTACCATCGCCTCACAGACCCTGTTCACGCCCACTGAACCTTTTACTCTAGCTGCAGGACCTACTACTACTCAACTTCCAAGGACCGCCACCTCTGCCTTCCGACTCGTGTGATTCATCAGATGTCTCAGTTAGAGCACCATCCCCTCCTCAACGGAAGTGCAACTACAGACCTGAAGATATCCTTCTGGACACTGCACCCACAACCTCGAATGACAACACTGCAATGTCAACAAGAAGCAAGACTACCATGAGGCCCAAGACAGAAAATCCCAGAAGAAGAAGAGCTCTGAAGTCAGAAGACCGATGGACGAAGACCCAAGATTGAAGAGTGTCAGGGGCACAATCAGAGAACATTGTATAAACATCAGAGGTCCACGGTTGTTCAACACCCTCCCAGCTTGCATAAGAAATATTGCCGGACCAACCGTGGACATCGTCAAGAGGAAACTAGATTGTTTCCTCCAAGGAGTGCCGGACCAACCGGGCTGTGGCAGGTATGTGGGCCTGCGGGCCGCTCCAAGCAACAGCCAGGTGGACCAAACTCTCACAAGTCAAGCCTGGCCTTGGGGAGTAGAACTCCCAGAACCCCATTAACCAGGAATCAACCAAGTAACACAAACAACTACTGTACCACTAACTGCCAGCTGCCTAGGAACCGAGCCGCCTGTGCAACGCCCATGGATACAAATGGCCAACAAGAACGCCGTACAGTATCACTGTCAAGTCAAACCCACGGTGGTTGGGCCATCAAGCTGTACCCCTCTCCTCCGACTTGTACCCGGTTCCGTGCTCAAGTTTTCTGATCCTCGCCCAAGCCTTCCATCCCCTAAAGTCTTGGATTCGATTCGATGTTTAAGTTTGTTTGTTGCATACTTTCTCATGCCCTCTACAAAAATAATAATAAAGAATAAGGTCTTTTTTGGGTGTAACAGTTGGTTTTGTATATTTGGCCAACAGGTGTTTAAAATAATAATATTTTTCAAAGACAGGCAGGGAAAAGCCTAGAGGCACATAATGGGCTCAGAAACTTGACCCCAAAATTGTTCAGCTAGGCAAAATACTGTATAGCCATATATCCCTACCAGCTTACAGAAAGCCCAAATGGTTCACAAATATCCAGCCAAAGGAGGGAGATTTGCATTACTACTGTAGCTCTCTTTTCAACATACAAAATTCACAAAACAGATGCCAGGAAGTCATACTGTCCAAGTGCAACGGGAAATTCCAGACTTTGACGTTAAGAGGCTGTCGCAGCTTAATCAGATGAACTATTACATTTTCCCAATTCTTGTTTTTCATAGAAAAAATAAAACTTTATTTTAATTACATTCTAAGCATTATTTTAAAGAAATTTGCTAACTATATATATATATATTTTTAACTTTTATTTGCATAAATGAAAGCACAAAATATTAGCACTTCTGTACTGAAGTTTTGTTTTTTTACTATAAAAGTTAAAGCATAATCAAATTACCAGTAATTGAATACAAATACTGTACAGCAATTGGAAAGCATATTAATAATATCACAATTAATATTGTTGAAGGTTTTTGGTGCTCTATTTTTGGCAGGAAAATTTAAACCTTAAATCATGCTTTACTGTGCTTAAAAATAAAAACTCTGTTGTTTCCATCAAATTTTTATTAAATTTTTGCACAATGCGCAGCATAACAGAAGCTACAAAAGTGTGTTCTTTTTCAAAATATTAATTGTTTACCTTATTATTAAATTTGCATTTTATCACTGACATTGAAAAATAATCAGAAACAAGCACACAATTTTAAAGAAATTCATATTTGTTTTCCAATGTTACCAAGCAAATATCTCTAAAATAATCATAGTTTGAGAAAATACTGTAGTAGAAAAAGTAAAAAAGTAGTTTATAGGTAAAGTTTTGTTTACAGTTTATATAATACAGTACTTTCATTTAAAAAGGGTTGAATCCTAAATATTGGAGGAACGGATAGAATTATCAGGGAGAAAGTGCCAAGCCATTACGACTATATAGCACTAAAAGGGTTGAAATATATAAACATATGAAAACATGTTTACTAACAAACATTAAAGCAGCATCTAAACCATTTAACATTTAACGTCACTCCATAGAGGTGTTACCAAGACCACATGGAAACAAACTGTATGGTATAAAAGTACAGTATAATGAAGAAAAAGAAAGAAGAGGGAGAAATAGGAAAAAAGAGACAAGAGGAAGGCGGGGAGGGTGGGAGGAAAAAAAAAAACAAGGGGGGAGGAGGAGGAGGGAGGGAGAGAGAGAGAGAGAGAGAGAGGGGTTGGATTGGGGATGGAGGAATAAGGGGGTGAAAAGACAGAAGGGTGGAAGAAAAAAATAATATATACTATAAATATATATATATATTCAGCATATATACATACAGTACATATACACACATCATTAAACACAACAGAATTGTAATTATTGTTAATTTTCTTGTGGATATTTTCTATTCTATGTAAATATCTTCTGCTATATAGAGGATGAAGAAACACTAAATCACTCAAACTATTCAGTTTATTGTTCGATGTTTTGTCAGGAATACGACATTTTCAGGAATACGCATTATGCAAAGAAGACAGGTATACTAAGCATTGTTTAGTATGCCTGTGTCTTCTGTACATAGTGTATATTCCTGAAGATGTCACATTGCTGACAAAACTTTAAACAATAAGATGGATAGATTAAGTGATCTAGTAAATGCACCTCCAAGTACAGTACTGCATACTTCCAAAGCAACATAGATCATTGTAAACCTGAAATACTATACTGTACATTGTGTTTAACACATCTTAAACAATTTAGTTAAGACACTGTTGAAGATACAGTAAAGTACTGAAGCTTTACATTACAATGTAAAGATAATAAGTCCCTCATCCCCCAACCCATAATTGTTTTTGCTTTTAGAAATGATTCCCAGATTGACCAAGGATTGCATCAATGCACAAACCAGTTGTTAATTTTAACAAGTTTAAGAATTAATTTATCGTTTTTCATTGAAATATTGCACAGCCGACTCTGGGTTCTGCGTGAGGGGGACTTAAAATTTACCACTTCTTTGTGAGGTATAAATTATTTACCAATGTAATCAATAATCAGTTTTACACACGTGTGTATGCCAACATGAGTTGTCAGTACATACCAAGTTTTCATAAGTAATTATCAAAAGAACGCACCTAACCGGGGAAACTGTGAACTTTTTTCACAAAAATTATTATAAATTTTGTTCAGTTCTGTATATATACTAAATATCATAATTAAATTTTAGCCCTAAAATTTTGTATAAATTCAACTATGCTCATAACAGCCAATGAGATTTAATTTTTTGTTGACACCAAAATCTTGTGTGTATTGTAAGTAAACTTTAAAACTACACTATACAGAAAACATTACCCTATACATTCATTTAATAATACTGTATTGTAATTTATAAATAAACTAAACAAAAATTAATGCATATATTATATAAATTTGCATCTAGTAAAAATCTATTTTTTGTGAAATATATCTTATTTATCCCAAAAGTTCCTTAATTTTGGTTTTGAGTCAATAAACCCTGAAGTGCCTGGAATTGTATTCCCCACATAGAACCATAAGTCGACTGTATATTACACTGTCAGCTGCATTACGTAACTATTGGTAATAAATGTAATGAACTAGCTGTTCAACATTTCAACTTCCATTCAATATTACACGTGCTAAAAAAAAAGGAAGCGAACAAACTGAGCACTACTTCTCAAGAAACCTGCTCAAGATGCGGAAATAATTTTTTTATTGTTTAATCACTGTTAATTTGCTTTGGGTTACTGTACTTTAAGTTGTATGGTGTAGTTCATTAATACAACCAATTGCAAAGATTAAAAAAGCGGTTAACAACAACAGTTTACTGCAGCAGATAATGAAGGCTAAGCATTTATGAGTTTAGTTAATCATTCAAGCAAATAATGCATGTTGGAGTAGAAATGATCATTTCTCTCCTCATGCTTTGCGCTGTATTGTGCGTGCATGTGACGTCGCTCTTAGTTGCCATCACCATACAGTACTGCCGGTCAGCTCATGCCAACCTGCAGATGATGGTCCAGTTCTCCTCCCAAGCATATCCTATAAATATAATAATATCTGACACTTATTTTGTTGTGGCGTGTAACAGTCAACATTATGAGTTACATTTTCAATATAAACAAAATTTTTTAGAACTGATCAGAAAATGCTGCCCTCTGGATTATTAAAAAAAAAATTTGTCTGCACAAATCTGTATCTACAAAAAAGAATGTCTGTCTGTCTGTCCACTGTTAGGGGTTAGACAGTTGCGATCAGCCTGACACCATGATATTCCATAATATTTATTCAATGATAAATTGTGGTTGTATAGGGTGTGTCATAGGGAAGTCAGGGTTGGCCCCATGCCTCCTCTTTAGGTAAGACTGGCTCCTATTGAAAAAACCACTAACTCCTATGAAGTCTGAAATGTGGGTTTGTCCATAGTGTGTTTACAATTTGTTTAACACCTTTTCGTTACACAGAAAGTATCCACAATATTTTTACAACTTTGCATCTAACAATATAGTAAGAAAAAAAAAAAGTTTGGTTACACTTTGTGTTTGCTGGGTGCATATGCTGTATGTTCTTAGCGAGAGTGGGCAGGATGGGTAGAGAATGGAAGGGAAGGAGGAAGATGAAGGGAGGGACAGAGAACAGAACGGAGGGAAGAAGAATGGGATGGGGAATGGGAAGGAGGGAGAGAGGGAGAATGGGAGGGGAGGAAGAGTAAGACAGACATTCAGACAGAGAGGGAGACCCAGGCACTGCCGCATACCCCCATTTAGTTCTAAATAAACTATATATACTGGTACAGTACAGTGCAACCTAGATTCAGTGAATCTCTGTTTGGAACACACTTTCCATGCCAGATTTTCTCACCTGATTGGAGAAAGAAGCAAGGGATGTGAAAGGGGATGATTGTGAAACAAGGAAACTTGAAGAGTCAATCCATAGAGGAAGGATCTTGCAGTTCTCTCAAGAGTATAGTGTACTACAAGTGTGTATACAGTGTACTGCAGTGTACACAGCATACCTTTTGACTTTAATAAAAAAAGGTGATTCAATTGTATAAATCACTGGTACACCCCCACTTGGATTATTGTATCCAAGCTTGGAGACCTCATGTTTAGAAGTACATACAGTGCTTTGGAGAAAATACAACACTGGCTATAAAAAATATTCTAAACTTAGTCAACTATTGTACCAGGAACAACAGAAGGCCATAGCAAGACACCCTTTGTTTTATGTTTCTTCTGCATGGAGTGGACTAGTTGTAAGATGAAATATTTTGTCTCCCTTCCCCGGCAAAAGTTGAACATGGGCAGTAGGTGGTTCAAAGAAACAAGCTGCCAGGAGAGGTGATAAAACTCCATAGATTCGAGGATCTTACCAATTCACGCGAGTTGGCTGAAAGATCAGCACGAGACCAATATCTTTGAACCCTTGGCCGGCTTAAAGACAAAGATAAGGATTTTGCCTAGTCTCGGGATAGACTTTGGAGTAATATACTGTATTCCCAGGAGATGGTACTAAAAGGATTCAGAGTCTTTAAGGAGAAAGGCATATGACAGTTCATCGATCCTGGTAGCCATCATAGGTACATCAGGCAAGACCAGGGGCCCTTGTTACCTTGAGGCGTTTTCGGGGCTTAGTGTCCCCGCGGCCCGATCATCGATGAAGCCTCCTTGTTGCTGGACTGGTCAACCAGGCTGTTGGACGCAGCTGCTCGCAGCCTGGTTGATCAGGTATCCTTTGGAGGTGCTTCTCGAGTTCTCTCTTGAACACTGTGAGGGGTCGGCCAATTACACCACTTATGTGTAGTGGAAGCGTGTTGAACAGTCTCGGGCCTCTGATGTTAAGAGTTCTCTCTCAAGAGCTGGACAGTAGAGTGATGGTCTCGCTATATGCAGGTCGGTGTTCAATCCCTGTCCGTCCAAGTGGTTTGGCACTATTCCTTCCCCCCCACTTTCCCATCCCAAATCCTTATCCTGACCCCTTCCAAGTGCTATATAGTCGTAACGGCTTCGCGATTTCCCCTCACAAGTCTCTCTCTCTCTTCAATGGGGGTATCCTGCACATCCTGCCATGCCTTCTGGTCTCATGTGATGTTATTTCTGTGTGCAGGTTTGGGACCAGCCCCTCTACTATTTTCCATGTGTCCATGCAGGAGAATTATTATGCATCTCTCCCGCCTGTGCTCAATAGAATACAGATTTAGGCATTTTACTCGGTCCCAAGTTTAGCTGTTTTACCGAGTGGATTCTAGCAGTAAAGAATCTCCATCTTTGACAGGGCTGTCATTGTGCAGCAGTATTCCACTCTAAAGAGCACTAGCATCTTGAAGAGTATCATCATTGGTATAGCATCTCTAGTTTGAAAAGTTCTTGTTATCAAACCTATTATTTTTCTTGCAGTTGTGACAGCTACTTTATTGTTCTTTAAAAGTAAGGTCTTCTGATATGAGTACACCCAGATCCTTTACATTGCTTTATCATTCTATGTTATGATTTGACTGCGTTTTATACGTGGTTTCTGCTTTTATATTTTAATTTTTTTCATAGTGCAAGAGCTGGAACTTATCTTCATTAAATGCCATATTATTTTATGTAGCCCAATGAAATGATTTACATCTGATTGGAGGTTCGCTGTGCTCTCTAGGCCCTGGTGAAATCCCAGGGTGTTTACTCACAAGAGCACAGCACTTGTCAAAACTGGCTCACAAATCCTTCCATCTCTCTTTAGATATCAGGAAATATAGCTGCATATTTGTTAAATTTCTTTAAAACAGAAGTAAAAACAAAATTATTTAAAGTGTACTGTATGTATATTAACATGTCATACAACATTAAGGTTTACCCTAAAATGTATTTACCTGAATTTACTTGAATTTATGTACAACTCAATACACTCAATATCTTGTTATGGCTGAAATGCTACTTGTAAATAGATACTTTATAAAAATATATAATTGTACCTAATAAGTAGCCCCTGCAATCTGTTTTTTTTTTATTAATAAAATATTATTGATACAATAATTACATCAACTCTCTTTACTTTTCATTCATCACAAATTGCTAGTTGCCCTATGTTGACTTAAATACTGTATGGTTTATGAGTATATCTCTTCTGTGCATTCAGGGACCCTTGTGTTCACAAAAACTTGTTGTATAAAGAAAGATTAATCAACCTTTGGGATGTCACCCCACACTACTAGGGGTTAACATTTATTATAACAACGTCAACCTTCACCAGGTCATCCACCGAAGACTCTGGTCATATTTAGCAGCCAATTACACAACCCTTAAGGTAAACCTTGGTAGTCGAGACAATGCTTAAGGTCAACATGGCAGATGTAGTCGACAAAACGCAAGATCAAACTCTGCAGGGTCACCCCCACGACCCTTAACAACATCACATGTCACCCCCCCCCCATTATGATCATACTTCATAGGATCAATTCTATAGTATGATTGCCGGGTTCCTTGTCCGAAACTTGGAAAGAATGTGTCACCCCCACAACCCCCTAAGGTCAAACGCTGCAGGGTCACCCACACAACCCTTAAGGTCAACATCACACATGTCACTCCCCACAACCCTCCTAAGGTCAAGCGCCGCAGGGTCACCCCCACAACCCCTAAAGTCACCCTTGAGAGGCTCCCCCCCACACACAAGCTTCAAGGACCACCTTGGTGGGAGTGACCCATACACAACGCTGCCTTCATGCAGGCAGGAAGTTCACACTCTTTGTCCCTAACATGACCATATCATGATCAATCTCGACAGATTTTCAAACACACCACAAGAAAAGGCACATAAACAACAGTAACCACTCGGTACGTGAGTGGGAAGTGACAGTGCTTGTGCTCAAGCAGGCACTTGAGAAGGTTTTTCAAATGATTCCCAGAGGCAGAGGTGGAGCACAGCACACCCGGGCCACCTCACACCTCTAATACCCTACACCCCTACAGTTACAACTCCTGACAGTAGGCCAAGATCATACTACTCGACCTTAACCGTCTTGCCATCACAGAGAAAGTGTGGATATGTATTCAATAAAGGTGATTTCATAGAGAAAATGAAGTGTTCACTCACCACACTCAAGACACGAGCGGCTCCCCCGGGATCGATGCGCAGGTCCGGTGCGCATCTCTCCAGCCACTAGTACTCTCCTACTCTTTAATGTTAATATTCCTCCCTTATCATCTTTATAGCTCCTTTTAACCCTCTCGGGTCGTCTCCGGCCCCGCAGGCCACCATCACGGCTCATTATAAGGGTAAATGAGTGAGTAATGTCGGGATCCTTGCGATTTCATCATTAGTGCGGCGGTGCCAGACTTGTCCAAGCTGGGAGGACACATGAAAGTTGTGAATGCATTTAGCTGTGTTGTGAGTGTCTCGGGCAGTGACCTTAGTCGTCACTCTGGCTTAGCCATTACACCAGCTTAGAATTTACTCATATTGCTCTAAATGCTCCTCGGGTAATTATATCCGAGAGAATTTTGTACAAATTTGCGAGGTTCACATTGGGTATAAATGATGGAAAAAGTAAGAAATTCTCAACGAAATTAGATTAAAAGGAGAAACCACAAACGTTGATTGTTTATTACACCCGGATAATATTATTTAAATTTGTGAAAATTTGTTTTGTTATGATTGTTGTGGCAACGTTGTGCGAGACTTTCATTTGGTGAAGGTGTCATGAGACTGTGGACGGTGGTGGCAGACTCACGACTCCCTTATCTCCTCATTATCACTCACACCTCTCGCAGGCCTCGCTCCCTCACACCTCATCTACCTTATTACCCGCCTCTTGAACCATGGCTGCTGCCACGGCGGGCGGGACACGCAGCTACAACTTCAAAATTGTCCTCCTTGGTGAAGGGTGCGTGGGCAAGACCAGCTTAGTGCTCAGATACGTCGAGGACAAGTTTAATGATCGACACATTACTACATTACAGGTACAAGCACTTGTCATATTACAGGCACAACCATTGGCATATTACAGTGGCAGTCTTGCTCAAATGAAATCTTTAGCATACCTGATTCTGAAGAAAGTTCTTTTGCAATAAACAATTCTGTTATTTTAATTTTTTTTATTTTTTTTATATATACATGAGTTCTTACATTCTTGTACAGCCACTAGCACGCAGAGTGTTTCGGGGAAGTCCTTAATCCTAATATACCCCGGAATACGACTTCGCCAAATCATTAACAATCGGGTACCCATTTTACTGTTGGGTAAATAGAGGCTACAGTTAAGGATTGATGTCCAGTAAATCCTCCCCGGCCAGGATACGAACCCAGGACAAAGCGCTCGCGGAACGCCAGGCGAGTGTCTTGCCACTACACCACGTGGACTCCTTATATTCCATTATCATGCAGAACGAGATGTTTGGGCAAGTTTCCCGACACACCTGATGCCTATGTTCAATTAGCAGTAAATAGGTATTTGGTAGTTAGGCATCTGTTACGGGTTGTTTCCTGGAAAAGGTCAGTCGTTTACCAAGGGGGGCTCTCAACAAGCCTGATAGGCTTCCTGTCCCTGAAAATAGGTTACTATCTAGAAGCAGTAGGAAAAAAAAAAGAGATCTAATGTTACTTTTCAGCCCTTGTTAGGCATCATTGAGGTATGCAGTTCAGTTTTGGTCATCATACAAGTGTATATCTATAAATTCACTTAAATACAGAGAAGAATGATAAAGTTAATCCTATTAATTAGAAACCTGTGTTCCACACACTGGCCTCTGTTTTGCCCACCAGCCTCTGTTCTGCACACTGGCCTGTGTATAATTATACCACCTGTGCTCCATATACTGATCTGTGTACCATTGCACCAGGCTGTGCTACATAATCTAGTCTGTGCTCCGTACACCAGCCTGTGCTCTCACACTTCCATGTGTTCCTTATAAGTTCTTTGAATCCTGAGATATGCTGGCCTGATATTTCGTATCTCTTGATCATCATCATGTAACCGAAACCTATCTATTTAGGAAGGTGATGTTTATGATTTTTTCTGTTATAAACATTAATTGAACAGTATACAGTATTTACAAAATTATTTTCTTTAATATTCTTTGCATTTTGTTACAGGCTTCTTTCTTGACAAAGCGAATAAATCTAAGTGGTAAACGAGTTAACTTGGCTATATGGGATACAGCTGGACAGGAGCGGTTTCATGCTTTAGGACCTATATATTACCGGGAATCCCATGGGGCTATTCTTGTTTATGACATTACTGACGAGGATTCATTTCAGAAGGTGAGTTTTATGTGTTTCAGTAAAAGATTACTGTTATATTGTGTACAGTAATAAAGAGTGTTGTAGATATGTTTTTATATGATAAACAATACTAGTGCGAGACTAAACTTCTCTGCCATGTGCACCTCAATCTTTCTTTAATATTTATTTTTAGGTCAAGAATTGGGTACGTGAGCTAAGAAGAATGCTTGGAAATGATATATGCCTCGTTATAGCTGGAAACAAGATTGACATGGAAAAAGAACGGCATGTTTCAATTGAAGAAGCTGAAGCGTAAGTTTTTGCATATCCTTTCGTTGTTTTAATATGCAAGAACAATTTTCTATATACCGTATACTGGTAGTACTGTATATATTATTGTAATTGTGCAACATAATTTAGTCAAAGACTGTATTTTAATACAGTTCAATTGGACCTCAGTAAAATTACCGTCCTAGAAAATGGTGTATCATATAAAACCAGAAGCATTTAGGATCCCTAGAAACTCATTTTTGGTGAGCTTTTTTATTTATTAACCATTGTAAATAACTAAAATGTAATGCTAAGTGACAATCATGTAGATGAATTTGAACAGGATGAATTTGGATCCAGCTATGTGGTAAAGTTTTCATCCTGTCAGTTGTTTTGATTTCACATGGATCTACATGTTGAGTAAACTTGTTCATCTGTGAACAAGTGAGATCCGTGTTCGTGAGACATCCTAGGAATGAATGATTGCTGATGGAGTGAAGTTCTTGAGTCAGGCACACCCAGCATAAGGTTGTTCATTGCCGAGTGCCTTGTATTACGATTGCCAACTTCTCGTTGTCCACAAAGTTGGCACACATGGAGAGCCTGGAGAATATTTGCCTTGTGCATAACAGTAAGTTTGCCAACATCTCTGCAATGATGAAGGCTTTGATGTGCAGATTAGTCCATCCAGAATGGGTCAAAACTTGAGATGATTCTTCTTGCATGGTTCTCCACCTTGTCCAAAATTTGGACAAATTAGGAATAGTCAGTAGGGGGGGGTCCCAGGAACTCCACTTGTTTCCTTCCTCCAACTTAGAGCCTCATCTCTGACTGGGTCTGTTTTCTGTCCTTCAAGTAGTCACTTATCCAGTTCAGTGCCTTTCCAGTTATCACTGATTGTTTCTCCATCTTGAACACCAGCCTTTCATGAGGAATGGTATCAAATGCTTTTTGACAGTCTAGGAAGACAGTCTGCCCAGCCTATTTTTCTTGATTTATTATAATAATCTTGTCATAGAACTTAATGAAGTTTGTCAGGTCTGACTTTTTATCTAAATTCATGCTGCCCATTTGTTACAAAGCTTGTCTTCTCCAAGTGTTCAATTATTCTCAACCTGATTACTTTTCCATCACTCTACACAGAATACTTATCAATGACACTTGACTCTCCTTAGCAATTTAGCATTAAATGCAAATATATTTATGAAGTAACTTTATCTCTGGTAGATCATTGATAGAGATAACCAGATGGGATACCCATCAGTGCTCAGGTCGACCCAGTACCCAGAGGCCCGATTCTGCTTTTATATCTTGTTAGAATCAGCATACCTATGACTTTTTTTCACTTAAAAATTACATGGTGGTTTTATTCCAAAGTGGCAATACACGGCTTCATTTAATGCCTATTATATTTTCAGGTATGCACAAGAAGTTGGTGCCTTACATTTCCAAACATCTGCTAAACAGAATAAAGGAGTTGAAGAATTATTTTTAGAATTGACTTGCAAGATGCTAGACAATGCTGTAACAAACGACCAACAGCGAATCAACACACTCACTAGAGGAAATTCCCGTAATTTACAAATTGTGGATGACCAGGCAAATCTTCCTTCACAGAAGTCTTCGTGTTGTAGTTCATAATCAGTTGTTTGCTTGCTATCCATAAGCTTCCTGATGCTTGCAAAAGTATTGTATTTTTAAGTAAAAATTATAAAATATATATGCTCTGTCATATATAAACATAAAAAGGTCACATCTTGGCCTCCGAAACAGCTTGTTACCCAAGTGTCTACAAATATTGAACTTGATGAATAATCTTTTAAGATTATTTATAATGCAAAACATTTCAGGACTGAAATACAGTCTAACATCAGTTTTCTTATCAGTTTTACCTATATAATTATGTTATCACTTGGTTGTTGTTTTTTTGTTGCAGTTAGAAAACTTATTTTTCTAGAGAACCATATTTGTAGTCTTAATTATCCCCAAAGTCATTAGCATAGCATTGGTTCTCCTTTTCATCCTTCAATTAATTGGTGTACATAATCACTGAGTGTCCTGAGCCTATTAGGCTCTATTGTATCTACATATTAAACTCTGTATGGAGTCTGCCTCCACCCTTCCCTTCATAGTGCATTCCATGTGTTTACTATGAAAAAGCTCTGTTGGGTTTGACTAGTCACAGACTAGGTGATTAAGTAGACAAAGCTTTGCCCATGGCTAGAAAGGAGTTTGGTTGGTCACAGTGCAGTCTTATTCACCAACACCTTCATTGGAGACCTCATCCAGCAGTGGTCTAATGGCTGGAAACATTTGCTAACTGCTACTTTATAGAAAACTTTATAAATTATTTTATTGGTTAATTATTGTTGGATAACTACTTTCAGATACTGTAATGATTTGTATATAATTTTTGTTCTCATTTGGAGTTTATTAATATAATATATATTCAAACTAAATTAATTTCAGTAAAAATAGCAGCTTTAACATATGACAATATTACCTTCCTTTCATGAAAATATTTAATGTAAATCACAACAGATTTTGATTGCTGTGACACTGTTAATGATGTGCCACATCACACGTTCATTCATTTTTAGCACTGGATGGATGATCAGATCCTAATTATCTCAAAAACAGATAATGCGTAGGAAAGTGCAACCAAATAATAATGGTATAATATCTTTAGAAGCGAGAATAGAGGCAAGAATTAAGTTTTATCATGGCAGACTATTCAAGGGTCCCATGGCAGTCATCACTGTATCCTAATAATTTGCACATGATGGGGTAGGGATGAATGTCTTTTATTAAGGGCATCCTTTCTACAGGGTTCCCACAGTAGTCTCTACTAGCTCAAGTTATCACAAGCTGAACAAATCCACAAGGGCCATGACGAGGATTCGAACCTGCGTCCGGGAGCATCCCATTCTTGTGGATTTGTTCATTTGATGCATCACGTTAGTGTGATCTGTGTGTGTATCACAAGCTTGCATTCTTTACTATGTGATAAGTAATGTGGATTTCGTACAGTAATCTTTTGTAAATGTGTAACCTAAACGAGTGTTGTCACTATCAAAACTATAATCATCTGATAATGAGGGATTTAAGCAGCACCGATATCTCATGGCTAATTCCTTACTAATATTTTTATACAGAATTTGGTAATGTACAAACAGTCATAAACTTGACCTTAATCCATTTCCTCTTCATTGATCTTTTTTGAATATTTTTTTACATAATTTGTAATTGCTACATTTTCATAATGTTGCCCACAACTTGGACATACATACAGAGGTAAATTTTTCTAAGGTAGTATAGTTGGCTTCATTCCCGTGCAGGAATGAAGCCAACACAGGCTTCCAGTTCCCAACAAAATTTTTATATACATTTTTTTTACTGCTATATGTGGTCATAAACTGAGCATGTCACCCTTTTCAACATTTGTTTTAATTTATCTTTGCACAATTTATCAGGTTTTTGTCACAAAATATATTTATATTCTCCTATTCTACTAGTACAGTACTGTACTGTACTTCATTTACTGTATATAGATACAGTAAGACTAATTTTATCTGAAGTCAAATATCCAGGTTTTTGGATAACTAAGCAAAGTGCCTAGAAAGTGCTTATTGTATTTCCTAAAATATGATCTTGTACAGTACTCTACCAAGTATATATGATCTTGTACCTGTTTTTTTTTTTTATCTAGCTAGCTATATATCTGTAAATATTGCTTTAATTGTATTAATATTGAATTTGAAGAACATGCATTAGTATTTGGGTGCAGCAAAGCTATGAAGCTTATTAAACAACACACAATTTTGTAGTAAAACCAAGAGGTTTGAGTGAGAGTAAAGCCATTAACAATGATGGTAAATAGTGAGCATGGTCCTGACCCAGCTACAGGTTGAGATGGCTGATTCAGGTATCCAGGAGTATGTGTTGAGATGTTTGGAAGTATGATAAAGATTTGTTGAATATTGTATTCAGTCAGTATATTCTGCACTCATTTGGAGAGCTGCTTGTTAGTTCAGTTAGCATATAAAGAACATCTTTGATACTTATCTACATTATCAAATGTTCGCTCCATTTTCATATCCAGACTAAAATGGTCATCTGGTTGTTACAAAAATCGGTAAAATATCACATTATGTATTTTATTTAGACATAGGGATTGGATTTTATTATTTTAGTTATGCCAGGATATACACACATTAATACGATATATTTGTAATGATCTGTTAGAGGCAATTCAGTTAATTTCATTGTAATTATTCTTGCCAATACAAATGCAGCTGGCATCAATTATAATCTTCAATAAAACAGAAGTGCATGCAGTGTTAGTATTTTTAGCAACAAATAAATTTCAGTACCAGTATTTAAATTTTCAATAAACTAGACGTCGGTGCCATTATATAAATGTTATACGGTACTGTACTAAATATCGGACCTTGAAGCAATGCAACTCTGTACAATTTTATTTTAAATATCTTTTAATAAGGATATGGTAACTCCCTTTATTGTGGTACAGTTGCCATCCCCCCCTTTTACTGACCTATATATGATAGTATTCAAATCCTATTGCCCCCACAGTCCTCCATGGGGCAGTGGTGCAAAAACACCCTTTCCCTGTGTTCATGGGGGGGGGGGGGAGATTAGACTGAAGAGCCATTTCTCAATCTTGCAAAATGGCAAGTCTCCCACACCCCATGACAGTGGCAAGTTTGGTAATGATAATGCAAACTAATAACATGTACATACAGTAAATATATTATATTATCTTGAGAAAAATTGGCATTTTGCTTTTCAAATTTAAATGCAGAAGAAATGTTAGATCATCTGTTAGAAGCTTTTCATATTTAGGTTTTAAACGTGCATTGGTTCCAATAGCTGCTACTGTGCTAGATGTGTGTTCGTGCTAAACTCTGAAATTAAAACTTGTTTTCATTTAGAATTTTACTTTCTTTTAAAATTACTATTTTCATCTCACTTTTCATTATTGTTCTCCCCCTCTTCTCCTAACTTTTATTTTCTGTTTTGTATACTCTGATAATGTTTTCCATCTCCTTAATTTGTTAATGTAAACTGAATGTTTCACCTTTGTGATAATGCAGAATTCTTTTGAAGTTATTGTATCATTGCTCTTGGTGTTTGAAATTGGAACATAGTAATTTTATAACAAAATTGATTTACTCTGTGTTAATTCTTGAGGCTTTGGAAACCACTGTCATATGATGGAAGTAGCAGAGAGTAAGTTCCACATTTAGGTCATTTTACATGTTCAAATTGTATGTGCATCACATTTAAGAATACCATACATACTTAAAATCCAAGAATATTATGGTAATATTAAGTGAATAGAAAGTCTGATGAAGATATTGATACTACATTAAATTCCTCAAATACTTGCATTCATTGCCTCAGTCTCCCATTGTCAACTTTAAATACATGTACAGATATGTAGAATTTACTGGTGTCTCAAGTTATGTATGATCCATAACATACCCTTATTATTTACATTTAATAAATTGCATTACAGTTACTGTATGTGGCTAGAATTAAAATATAATGGCTAGAACTGCCTAATTTGCCCTTCTTCATAGCATTTAATTGCATTAAAATTTTAATTAATGGAATATTGTACTGCACATATCAGATACCTTAGATTGGGCCACATTTCACCATGAGTCTGGAAATCTTCACAGCTGTAATCCATGCACTCTGCTCACTTAGATGTGCTTGCAGGGTTGAACATTTGCTCTTAATCTTCACTTTTCAATCTTGAGTACAATGACTTTTCACTTATCATATTTACGTTAAAAACTGTGTATTGAATTGGTGTCAATAATTTCTTTATTTACCTATTTTCAAGCTGAACTGAAGTAATTTCTTCTGACATCTCTGTAACTCATTAGTATCTTCAGTTTTCATTTATGTCCCCTCTTGTTCTGTTGTTCCTCACTTTCAGCATTGCTTCTCATATCTACTTGGTCAATTTCCCCTTAGGATTTTTGTATGTCATTATCATGCCTTTCCTATTCCTTCCTTTTTTCCAGTGTGGTGAGGCCCAGTTCTTTCTTTCTTCATAGTTCAGGAATAAGCCTTGTTGCATATCTTTTTGAGTTCCATGCCAGGGCAACATACTCGAGGAAGGGTCTCGTATAGGATGTACAGTATAAGTACTGTACTCGGAAGGTTCTTTTCTCCAAGTTTCTGAAGGATATGTTGCCTGTTTGGCATATTATCAGGAATTATAAGTTATATTTGATATGATAATTCTTTGAAGCCTTTGTTTTAAATTTAAATCCAGTGCTAACATTACTTCCCTTTATGATTACTGAATGTACACAAATCGATAACTCCATGATTTTACATAATAAAATGTAGCCGTTTACCAGGCTCTTTGATATAGCATGTCTCCTGTACTAGATCCATTTTGTGGACTACTCCTTTGAGAAATCCCTAAGTATCTTATGCCTGGGTGAAATTGATTAGGCTGTACTGTATTTGCTCCTATTGTGCACCGTGAGGAATGATGCGTTTGTGAAGTACTAGTACTGTAGTTGCATGCAGTCAATTATGAGATGCAAGCTTGTATTGTGTGTAAAAATAGAGATGTATATTTCTTTTATATATCAAGTGGGTTGAAATAATTAAATACAAAAATATTTTAAACCATAAATAACACCATAGCATTGACAGTATAGAATGGCTTCAACACAGCTTGGTACAGCATTTCAAAACTGTTCTTCCAAATAATTTAAAGAATGTGTTTAGTGTTGTAATCAGCACTAATATTAAACATACCAGGTTCTTAAAATCTGTAATTTATCCCATAATTGAAACCTGTGGGAAGGCTGGTTTATGGATATAAGCATGGTGTACTGTGCTAATTTAAATTACAGCACACACAGAAGAACAAAGTATTATAACAATTTAGATGTTCTGGTCTGTGCTACAAATAGCAAAAATAATTAGCCTTGAATGCAGGAAATCCAAATATTAATTTAAAAAACAATCATGTACTGCACATGGAGTTCCTATTATTTCATTAGATATGCTGTAAAATCTACCCATGTAGCATGGTCAGCTTGGAAAGGTTTATCTAAATGCTACAGTGAGGCTGGTCAGTTTGTAGAAGTTTATCTCATTGTTATAGCATAACGGCTTGCAATTTGACATGATAGAACTACTAGTAATTTGTCAAAGTGAACGATTGGTAATGCCTGTGCTCTAAGGAATTTTTCTACGAATGATTTGTAATGTATAAACTTCATTTATTAATACAGATGGTATTTTGTGTGTGCAATTCTAATAATTACATTTTATTTTGTTTGAATGTTAAGTGTTGTAAAATCACTGTTGCTTTCTGTATCTGGCTGAAATGTACCAACTCATTTACCGATGTAATAAAATTGAGCATTTTTTAAATTGTTGCCATGGTAACTAGTAATGGTATATAAAATGTTAGGAGCAGAATTAATGCAGTGTATGGTTCTTGAGATTATACCACTTGAACGAATATTTTGAAGATTTTGAAAATTTATACTCTAGTGTTTAACCAAGGCTAAAATCGATTGTTACCTATAGCATTTTACAATACACAAAACTCAAACAAGAATGGGTGTAACAAATCTGTGTCCAAATATAATTAAAGGCACTTGATATTAAACATGCAGTTTAATGCTATTCTTTCTTTTTGCACTTCATATCTTTTCCATACAAGTTTTTTTGGAATGATTGAAATCGGATAAAATATAAGAACGACTACGTTAATCACCACAACTTTTATATTGATCCTCCTTTGTTTGAGGGTTTGTTCCAAGCTAGTAGAGTAGTAGTTTTAAGATACACGGATTGTATTATCAGTGTATGAAATAAAACTTACCTAGTCAGTGTCTGGGTTAAAATAGTTTTATAGATATAAGACTGCTATTGAATTTGTATGCATGATGTATAGTATAATGTCTATATTTATATATCTTTCTAATTTATTATGAATAAAGTAAATAAGTTACACAAAATTTGCATCAATACATAGTAAATGTGTGTCTGAGAATGAATAAAATCAAAAGATAAAGTGTAAACTATTTGAATAATAGTTACAACGTGTACGAGTTCATTTGATGGTGTGGTAACCGTATTAGACTGAACAGATTGAGATGCAGGTCATGGTTAAGGAGAAAATCTGAAGCTATGTGTACTGTATTTAAGAGCAGCTTTGTGAACACGATTGGTGATGGATTAAAGTCTTCAATGCAATAGTAAAATATCATTTTCTTAATATTTAATTTAAACTATATCCTAAGATCTGAAACCAATAGAACTATATGAGTGAGTTAGTCATATTTCTTTAAGGTATGTAGCACATGGTCAATATAAATTGTGTACTATATCATTACAAAACTTGTATTTTGCTACATATTTGTACCAAAGTTTAATGAAAATAAAGCCAAATATTTTACTTTTTACTTTTGGACCTTCAAGAACGAATGATGGGATTAGTTCTAACTGAGCACTGTAATAACACTAGTTAATCAGTATTGAATATGTAGTAATATTTATGCTATTGGAAATTAAATAATTTCCACATACTGTAATAGAAAATATGGTATAGCATACTGTATCTTACATTGTGAATGAAATTACAACATTTTTGCTATCTGCACATCTTCATGGCCAGTGCTTTTAAGTAGCAAGGGAAGACCAAATGCTTCAATGATCCAAAGGGCAGTTTAGATGGGACTGTGAAGCTTTTCTTGTGATCTTCACTGAGCATCAAGACAAAAACTCTAGTCTTTTAGTTTACTTCCAACTACATACTATAGTACAGTATTTGTATCCGTAGTGATATCTAGTGCCTTTTGAATACTCCTGTATCTTTGATGGTGCTACATGATCTCCCCAGCTTGGTACCTTCTTTTGATAATTACTTTCACCTACATGTGTGCATGGAGCCCTGTACATTTCATGAGTGTGTTACTATTTAAAATAGTAATTTGCTACTCCAAATATGTGCTGTAAGCGAGAATTCGGCTCAAAAATAACAGTCATGAATCAAAGCTCACAAACATTTATGTTTTCTAATCATGTTTACAAGTCATTATCAAAATAAGGCACCAAGTTGGGAAGACTACGTAGCACCATCAGTGTTACTGGTTATTCAAATGGTGCTAAATATTACTTGGGATGTCAATACGCGACAATTGGGATGACTACGCAAAAATTGGGACATTCCACAAGGTGTACTCAATGACGAGGTTCGTTTTAGTACACCATTGTTTATCTATTGTGGTAACTTGAGAGAACGGGCTGGTTATTCAGCTAGAGCACTAACCACTAGTACACTACACTGAGCAGCTATAATGTGGATACTGAAAAAGTAATACATTCATTAGAGATTTTTTATTACTTCCTGCATTACCATCTACTTTTTAGAACAATTCTGACTTTAAAAAATTATTGTGAACCCTTTCTTTTTTAAGTCACACACATATATATATATATATACACTGCACAATTAGATGTTACTGTTTTGTCATTAATGGGGCTTTTCAATTGGTTTGCCATAGGACTTTTCCCACCATTGAATGTATTCTTTTTTGCGTTGCTCTCGTCTAGCAAAGTATTCTGGATACTCTGCTTTTTCCATTGGATGCCAGTAGTCCAAGACCCAGTCAGGTGGCTCCACTACACGCCCATATGCTACACCTCCAGGCGACAAGGGAACTGAAAATATAAAAGTCTTTCATCATAACCGATTGAGAGAGGTATCTGCATGCTGGCTTGGGACACAGTGGTATAATGAATATGAGGTGGGAGGATGAAGGAGGTCAAGGGAGGAATTGTAGTTATCATCAAAGCATCAAATGCCCAGTAGATATCTGAAGAGCTCAAAGGACTTAGACCAGTCAATTAAAAGTCGAGACAGAATCCCAAGTCTACCCTCAATACCACAAACTTTTACAGGCAATTTGAATTGGCACATGCCCCCATTAAAGCAAAATGGTCTTAACATTCCTAAACAGTCTCAAAATATTCCCCAGTTCAAAGACCACACCAATGTGTATCAAGTGGTAAGGACCCTTCATAGAAAAATGTATCAATACATAACAGCCACTAGCCTACTGAAATACAGACATCAACACAATTCCCTTAACAGTGTGAGGTTTATTGCCACAACCATTTTAAATACATAATCAAATTGATATATATTTATTTAATTGGAATATTTGTCTTCCATTGTTGACTGACAAGAGGAATGCACCAGCTGATATTTTTTTAATTGTTTTTGCAAGTAAAACCTCACTCAATTTTCCTCTAAAAAAATGATTAGGCCTAACACCAAGAGACATTCTAATAATTTTCAAGTACAGTACTGAAAATTATAAGAGTGGTTTAATTAGTTTAGTTCATTTATTATGCACCCTATACCCATACCATGAGCAGTAGCGGAAAAGGTTACAGAGACCGAGCCCCAAAATTTTGGTTTAATTACAGTACAGTACATAATTTACAAACCAATAAACATGAAAAAAGGCACAGGGAATATGTTCTGCAATTACATGCATAAAGTGATTGTACTTTATATCCACACAAAGGCACATAAAAAGAGGCAGGCAGGCAGGCTTACTAACATTGTTTTGGCTGATAATGTTGAAGACTGAAGAGCTCTTTTTCCCCTTCTTCCAGCAGTTGCCTAGCTACCCTTAGATCCTTTACATCCTTGTGTTCGTCAAATCTTGCTCGTAGTAATACAGCACGATATCGGAACATAGGTCTGAAATTGTTATGCAGTATTAATGGCAAGAAAAATACTGTATAACAATCACTAAGGGGGTCACCTTTTCCTGTAAAGAAAATATGATACAATGTGATGCAAGACAAAAGAATGCTTAATCTTGCATGTGATGCAAGATAAAAAAATCTTAAATCAATACAAGACAAACATTGGTGGTACAAAATTTTTTCGCAATGTAAAGAAACACTATAATAAAAGTGGATTAATTGTAGATAACCTTTTCATGTACATTAAAAATACACTGTACAGCAGTAGAACACATTTCTTATGGTAAAGCTTTAGCTCAATTTGAGTTTAAAAATAAATGATTTTTTTCAAACTCAAACAATTTATTGGTATGTGTATATTAGTACTGTATACAATATAACATTGAGGTATTCTCTTAGTTTAGAAGTTAATGTATATACTGTATATATAGTAAAAAATACAGAAATTAAAGACAATTAAAACATTTGTCTCACCACTGTAGTTCCAGAGTTATGGGTTTCCAAAGTTTGATTATATATTCAAGGTCAAGGTTTTCAACTAAGGTTAGGTCCTAAACTAAGAGAATATCCCAGACATTCTATGTTATACTAATACACACATTTATACCAATTAATGATTTGATGTTGAAAAAAATCAGTTGACATCAAAAGACCTTTCTAATGTCAAAGGTTAAATTTAAGGTCAACTTTTTTTTTGAACCTTGATTTAAAATATACAGTATATAGAATACAATTCGAGAGCCACTCAATGCCTTTAAAATGGCATTTGAATGAACTTTGTACATGTCAAAGGAGCCGAGATACATCCTCTTGAAATAAGGCATGACCTTGGAAAATTTACACCATTTTGCAAAATTTATGGCTACCAATTGCCAGAACAGTTTTAGCTACAGATGCAATTGAAATCATTCAATTTCTCTCACTGAGATCTATAAGTGTCCCAAACTGCATCAAAATCTAAATGGGTGCTGGAAAATTTGCCCAAACATCTAGGTGAACTGACATGGAATGACTATACCGAGTATTGAAAGTACAGTAACTTAAACCCAGTTATACATGTCTGATGTTCCTGTTGAGTGTTCATCTGGGCATAGATAATTCAGTTGGCATGAATTTCTCAGCAGTCAATAAAACAGAAATCCTAATCATCTTATAGTCCAGTCTTGGAAGCAGGATCAACCCAATTACAAACGGCTCTATTGTACATGCATTCAAAAATGAACAACAAGCCGATTGAGGTCTTAGTGGACAGAATGCCCCCATAAAATACATTCCTAAAATTCTTGCCATAGAACTTAGCCATATAACCAAATCACGCTGAAAGATAGATTCCCGGTCAGTGAATAAACACGGGTTCCAAATAAGGCCATAGGGAATGCAGAAATTCAATTTTAATGTTTTGAATTTAACCCATACATACATTTCTAAGTTCTGGTGTGCAGAATTCAGCATCAGAGTGAACCTCACTCGGTTCATCAGTATGACTAGACATTTCTCCGAGATCACAACAAGAGCCCCATTGCCAAGAGTTACGTCAATTATTACAAAGTTATGCCAAATTCCTACAAAAAGTGTACTCACAAGCAGTTCATATTTGACCCGAGTTTACCCGAGAGCCACTAGCATTAGTGGCCTCGAAGAGTACAGGAAGGCTTCAGCTTGTCGAAGGTTCCTTCTACCCCTTTGCCTTTATGATCTTTCCCAGCCGTACCCAACCCAAAACCCAACAGTTTTTGGGCATTAACGGCTACGGCGGGTAGGCGGTTCCATGGGTCTATAATGCTGTGAGTGAAAAAGAATCTCCAGTTCTCGGTCCAACACAGTGTGGGGGCTTTAAACTGTTGCTCCTTGTTGGTGTTACAAATATAACTACTTTTGATAACTACATTGTTCCCAAGTGAGGGCGGCCTTCTGCATATTTGGCCCGAAGTAAAACATAGTAATACATAATATCACACTTGGCCCGTGTCACTAGACTGCCACATTCGTCACCACTGTGTGTGTAAGACTAAGCAACGTTAGATTGATTGATGAAGATTAAGCCACCCAAAAGGTGGTACGGGCATGAATAGCCCGTAAGTACTCACCTAATTGTGCTTGCGGGGGTTGAGCTTTGGCTCTTTGGTCCAGGTGGTGACCCTTTTGAGCCATAACCAGTATCAAGAGCTGATACTGGAGATCTGTGGAGGTGCAACTGCACCCTGCGTGACGGGAGATGTCTCCCATGGCAACATTAGACTACAAGTTAACAATAAGAATAACTACTGGAGGCCCTGACCAGGACCACCGGCCATGGGAGTCACAGACTTGGGGGGGGGGGGGGGGAAGAGGCCACAACACTACCCATCACGGCCACTACTACTCCACAGTCACAGCTTAACTTACCGTCTATCATACCATGCTTCAGTGTTCCTCAGAGCTCGCTTGTACAGAGAACAAACTTTACGAGAATGACTGACGACCCTAGTCTGCAGGTGCGACATTTTGGACGTGTCCCAAGGCTCTCTTCCCGTTCCGACTTGGGCTTCCGAACACTATTATTATTCAATATTATTATTGCCAAATTTTCTACATATTCTGTATCTAATTAAAGCACCTAAACAATGAATAATTATTATGTTACAGTTTATTTTATTTATATTATGAAATATATATTTTATAAATACTACTATATAAACCTTTTTAATAATATTGCTTCAAAATTGATATTCTGCTGCACTTTAATTGCAAAAATATTATAATATACTAGTATATATTTTGTTTTCGTAACGTGAGAGAATTGGATGTATTATATATGGATATTTATGGATGATTGGCACCGGCTGTGAGAAGCCAGAAAACTGTCCAGCGCGCTTTTTTCAAAAGCGACTTTTATATTATTACTCAATCAACAACAACTTTTAATTATTTAATTTAACATTAATTTTGCAACAGCAGTGTGCGTTTATCCTAACCTATATGCGCGCTCCGGGTGATCCAACAAAAAGGGTAGAAATTATGCTCAAGAAATTTAAGGGGACACCCTTCCCCTCATACTCTCTCTGCTCTTCCCTCATCCTTTCCCCTCTCCCTTTCCCGTCCATTGCCCCTTTTACCCTACTTATCCACCCCTTCTTCTCTCTTATCTCCCCCATTTCATCTCATCTCTCTCATCTCACCTATTTTTACTCCCAGGTAAATTTCCTCCCTGTCTCCTGTCTCTCTCCCCTTCTATATACTGGTAGTAGTCCGGGTCCCGGTAGTTCAGTCGAGTTCGTTCTCGACGCACAATCGAGAATTCCCGTGGTTCGAATCCCGGGCGGGACAGAAATGGTTTCCTTTCACCTAATGCAGCTGTTCACCTGGCAGTGAGTAGGTACCCATGTGAGGTTGCGTCCTGGGGAGGGGGGAGGGGTTCGATATGAATACACGTGTATGAATCCCCATTGTCACTCTAATTCATTGTATTTATACAATGTGTATGAATACACATTGTATAAATACAATGAATTAGAGTGACAATGGGGTCCCTTTGCCCCGCACACACATTTAAAACACTTGTTCGTATAGAATAATACAACTTTCATATTACATTATATATATATATATATATATATATATATATATATATATATATATATATATATATATATATATTTTACTTTGATTCAAAACTAACATAGAAATTTGATCAAAGCTAACCTAATATAACTAAGTCAGTAATTCACATTCCTAATATAAATATAATAACATTGTTAGGAAAGAACGAAATTGGAAAGAAGTATTTGAAAGTCAACAAATATTGCTCTGCCTGTTAGGCAAATCGGACCTTTGCTTACTTTTCCTATTAATAGGGGCTATTACGTACTAAGTCTCCATAGAATTGCCCCATTCACCTCAATCATAATATTTATGAAGTTATCTAAAATCTCAATAATCTGTGACGATAATCTCTTTCAAGAGAGATTGAGCCTGCTCTTCCCTACAAAGTACATAAAAACAAAAGATAATATAGAAGATATGTCCAGCAAGTATCGCCAAACGTTTTGCCCAGAGAGCAAATCGTACCCAGCACACAGTGACACCTGCTAGCTACCGCCACCGTAAATCAGCAAACTGCTTGTCCATTGCCTGCCTGTCGCTGATTGGCTGGTGTCCCGTCGCCACAAGTTGATGTCTGAGCTGCAGCGGCCCAGTATTGTCAGAATATCTCAGTGCTCCTTGCAGTTGACATCTCTCGCTGGTAGACTAAGCCTTGGCTTTCGTGTACTAAGGGAGGTGGCAGCTCGAAGCCAATATTCCAGCTCCATTAATATTTATTTTGCTATCACTGTAACTCGCTTGTCTTAACGTAACTTTTCATTTGCCAGTGATTATTCATATTATTTTGTTTGTTGACTTGTCTGTTATATTTTATGTGCTTAACTTTATTCATGTCTTGTTTTTCTAAAGTAATTAAAATTTCATTGTTAAATTTACTTGTGTTTTGTGTGTCTTCCCATTACCTTACCACAGACGAAAGTTCCAGCTTTTCTCTTTTTTTTCTCTAATGTGACGAGGCCCTGCCCCTAGCTTTTGAAAGAGCCGAACACCAACGCTTTACCGTCACAAATCCCAGTCACAGGGCTCTAAATTTAAGATATTTAATGTAGGATTACCTTAATAAATTTGTTATATTTTGGTCATGATTTTCTTAGAAAAGATGGGAAATTGAAATTGAATTTAAAAAAAGATGGGAAATGTTAATAATAGTTTTGGTGGGGCCTAGTGTTAGGTAGGTTCAAAATGGGCCCCGGAAGGTAGTCATTCGACGTCATAGTTACCTTGTAAACAAACGTAACCTAACCTATTCTATTTTATCCTATCCTAACCTAATGTAATCTACCCAAACCTAATTCAAACTACGTTAGTATAATCCAATCTACCCTTAATCTAAACCCATCTATCCTAGTCTAAGGCAGTAAAATATAAATATATGTGTGTTACGTCACAGAGCTCCTGGTATGGGAGCCATATAGAGGTAGGGTGTGACGTCACGGGTGTGCTTAGGCTGGTCCTCCACACTAACATGTCGTCTCAGACACAACTCTTGTGAGAACACTACCATATTTAACTTCTTCAGTTACGGCCGTATTTCTTTTGAATGTGTTAATGGAGCAGATTGTATTGGAACTTGGGAGGGGTTTATACTTGATAACGGGTTTCCTGGCGTGGTTGACTATAGCATTGGTATGTTCGCACAAGCGGGGTCTGAGGTGCCCCCCATGAGCAGACTAATGTTGACATTGTTATGATGCCACAGCTACTTCAGCCAGTTAATTACCGTAATTAGTTTTGGGTGACAGGAAGCCTGTGTATGTATTTATATACCTGAGGCTTGTATTGAGGTCCCACCCCAAGGTGGAACTACTAACCCCCCCCCCCCGGATGTAACCCCACAATAGTTGCCTAACTCCTGGGTACCTATTTACTGCTAGGTGAACAGAGGCGTTAGGTGAAAGGTAACTTCTCCAACCTTTTCTGACCTGCTCAGGAATCGAATCCGAAATCTCTAATTGTGAGTCGAGATCGAAGAACGACTGTACTGTGACCAGGACTCTAAATTAAGATGTGAAAAAGAAGACTTGAGTTTACTATATTTTCCTAGTGTCAAAAAGCATTTGTCACTGTCCGTCATGAAAGGCTGGTGTACAAGACGGAGAAGCAGTTAGCGGGAATAACTGGAAAGACACCGAACTGAGTAAGGGACTACCTAAAAGACGGTAAACTGTCAGTCAGAGACGAAACTTTGAGTTGACTATTTTGACTTCACTGACTGACTATAAATAGTCAGTGTTATGAACTGTTGAAGTGTCCTGGATTTATATACTGTATGCTTAGGTCCTGACATGGATCTTTTGCTAAGTTTATTGTTTAAGTTTAATGTCAAAATCTAACTAGTCTATAGGTAGACTATAAAAATCTATATAATCTATAGATAAAGCCTATAAAAAATAGGCCACAGTCTTTAACATATTGTCGTGATAGTTTTAGCAGGTTAATCGGTCCTACATATGAGCACTTTTAATACTTTGATGACTTGAGTAGGTAGACTGTCATGATAGTACTTTATGTTCTCCATAATGGCTTGGCAAACTTTAATAATAATAATAATAATTTTTATTTAGGTAAGGTACATACATAAAGAGATTTTACAAAGTTTATATTTTGTAAAATATATTAATACTATAATAAAAAATATATATATACAGTAATAAAAAATATATATATAATAAAAATATAAAATATATAATAATATAATATAAAATACAAAGTAATATTTTGAACACTTGAATATACAGTGTATTACATTCAACATCTGGCCCCGTTGTCTGTATTTAAGTTGTCAAACTTGTTCAATATCTTTTACAGTATTTTAAATGGTAAAGCACTATGGTAAAGAGTAGGTGGGGTGTAATGTATGGTAGTGTATGTACACAGTGGTGACTAGACAGGTTGAGGCATCATGTTATTACTATTATGTTTGGAGATTTCCAGTTTCATAGATACCAGATTATTTGAAGCATTTTTATTTTAATGTTTTATGATATTAACTATAATAAGAGTTCATGTGAATATGTATTAAAGCTTGTCAGCAAAAATGGCTTAAGAATACAACATATTAGTGTGAATTTTGAGGTTAATAAAGTTTTTAATGTTTTAAATTTCACTTTTAATGTCAAAATTCATTGCAACAATGATTTTATTGCCCTTGAACATAAGATATGCTATTGCATGACTAAATTATTTCATATTATATAACAGACATTTGCAGTATCATTATTTTCAGGAATTAAATGATACCAGAGGAGTGTCTTACCAATTAGAAGATGCTTCGGCAGTACGTTGCTGCTTTTGCAGCAACTGGCAGCCGGATACTCCCAGAGCACTCACCTTGGGGCTCTGTGATTAATTCACTTCATCCAGCAAAATTTTGTGTTTTCAAAAATGAATTTAAATTTAGTGCAAAATTATCTACTAGTGCGAGATCACCCACAACCTTTCCATCACAGTCACAGGTTAGTTTTTATTTATATTGCACTGTAAATGGTAAAGATTTAATTTAAATGAAGATTTTGATAAAGATTTTGATTTAATTTAATTTTGATTTTGATTTAATTTAATTTTGATTTTGATTTAATTTGATAAAGATTTTGCACTGTAAATGGTAAGTGGCAGATTTATTGTCTGCTAGGCTATCAGAATTCACAGCAGGATAAAGTTGCCTAAATTTTGTGCACCATCATAATGAGAGTGTGTGAAATAAGACAATATAGTATACTGTATTTGACTCATTGGGCTAGACATGAACGATTTGAACGATTAGGGTTTTTAGAAGGTAGTGGGTATATAACTATATTGTACTCAAGAAACTAGCTTAGCACTGTCAGTGGAGATTTGCTTTAGGGTCACTGTAATCCTTGTATGAAGAATGAATTACTCCACTACTAACCACATATCCATTGCAGTGTGCCTGTTTTTTAATTGTCAGTTCTCCTGTAAGAGTTTTCTTCCAAACACTTCTGTCACACTGTATTATTGTCGCACATTTTCCTTTCATTTCATCAATTTTCTCTTAGTTGTCTGTTTACATGGTAATGGCGAGGTCCCTGATTTATGAACATTTGACACAAAAATATGGTCATACGAACAGCCTCCCGAGTCCCTGTTTTAGTGTTTCTAGTGTTTCAACCCACTATTATATCTTCGTCATTCTCTGTTTTGCATTGATGAAGCAGTGACATTAATTTTATAGATAAAAAGTGACATGTGTATTAATGGAGATTATGTATTTTCTCCTATATGTATTACAAAACTTTTTCAGGTTGTAATTTGTGGTGCTGGCATAGTGGGTAACAGCATAGCATATCACTTGACCCGTGATGGCTGGACTGATGTTGTAGTACTGGATCAAAATGTGTAAGTCATTCCTTTGTTGGCAATGGTATGTAGTGATTCCAGTGCCAGTGGTGGCCACTGCCCTTTATTGTCTGGGATAAAAAGGTGTCAACATTTGGCACATGACCCATTTTCTTTATCTTCTCATAAAGGGCAGAATTGGCCTCAGATCTAAGGCTTATAGCTGCTTAGGCCCTAAACACAAGTACGCTAGTATGGCTATGGAATGTGGGGTTAAATAAAGGAAGAATGAATAAATGAGAATGGAAGTGATGACAGTATTTAAGGTAGGTTTTTTAATGCAACAAGTTTACATGCAGCTAAGTTTAGGAAGAAGTGAGGCTGAAGAGTGGAATGGGATTAGGATTATAAGAATGGGAATGAGTAGGAATGAGAGGAGTAGGGAGGGAGTACACTAGTCCTTTTTGTGAATAGAGGAAGACTGACTTCATCTGGTGCAATTCAAGAAGCTTGTGTGTGAAATTCTGCTTGAATGGGTTAGAGTGTGACTATTGATTGTGTGTGCTTTGGGCAGTGGTGTTTGAAAATGAAGACAATTTTTGGTGTACTGAAATTTAGAGAGTAAGATTGTTGATTTCAAAAGTTACAGAATAATTTTTATTTACAATTTGAATAGAAAAATGGAAATGGGCACTGACATATAATGTGTACTACGTGTTCTGGGATTAATCAATAATGGCTGAAGCTTGAAAGATACGTTCAATGAAAGTAAGTTTTGTTTTAGTAATCCATATTTTAATCATGAGGATATACATTACTCTCTTCAACCTACTGTATAAGGTTACTTTCTTTCCAAATTTGCATTATTCTAAAGGCCTGTTTATTAATTTGTGGTTTGAATGGACATTATGTATAATTTAGCAGTACTGTATATTTAAACTTTATTTTGGAAACTGGTTATGTATTTTCAACAAGATCAACCATGGTGGGAAGGGAGGTACCCTTCAGTGGCTACAGTCACTAGTAAAGTAACAAAGCCGAGTCGTACAAGCAGGTGGAGAGGCTAGTACAGTACTTAACAAAAGGTATAGAGAGGGGAGGCATTGTATGAGCCGAGGTTTGGGCTTTCCCCCAAAATCAGTACTTGGATGCGTTCTGATTCTGATGCACATGACTTACATATTCAGCCTCTATGAGGCAGTGCAAATATTAAAATTAAGCTACAAAATTTATACAAATTTTATGTGTGTTATAAACTGCTAAATTCCTTGTTTTCATCTTGTAACAGGGTAGGATCTGGAACTTCTCACACTGGCTCTGGTGTCTTGGGAGTCTTCAAACCTTCTGCAGAGAGGCAGTTTGTCACCTACTCTGTTAGCCTAATCAAAAGATTCCAGGATGAAGGACATGACTTGGGTAATTATATTGTAATTAATTGTTTAAAATTCTATTTGTTTAAATACAGTCTTTATGTGCTCAAAGGTAGAGGTACATAATCATGTAAACAAGAAGGTCATGGATCATGTTTTTGCAGGTGGCTTGCTTATTTGCTAGTTTTGTGTGATCAAATTTAGACCGTTTCAGTAATAACTAAGCAGGTAGACTTTTATGACATGCAAATAAAAGATTTAAATCTGTATTGAATAAATAAACAGCTGCATTGTGCTAGTGTTGTTCATATTATTACCACATAATTATAATTGAGTTTTGTAATCAGTGTTAATTTGGGGTGTGTCATTTGGTAAATGATGATGCAGTTACTTCTTATGTTCTGATAATATGCAGCAAACATTACTTAATTTAGTGTCTTCAGCTCACAAATGGTGTTTTGTTGTTGTTTATATATAATGATACCTCAGCACTTGGACGGCTCTGAACTTGAACAATCTGGCAATTGAACACATTATTTGAGAAGAAAAATGCTAGTAGTTGACCATTTGTTCAGCACTCGACCGTACAATTGTTCTTCTTTAGAGGAGGGAAAGGAGGATGTCCCTAGCTGTGGCAAACTGTTATAAATCTGTTGAATTACAATGCTATATCTCAATTTAGAATAATTTTAAAATGCAGTCAAAAACAAATATCATTGAACCTCTTGCTATCTGAATATTGATAGGAGTTAAGTTTCTGGATTTAATACAAGTGCTAGCATGCACATATCCCGAGTTAAAAGTAGGTATGCATAGTTATGGCGAGTATAAGGGGAGTAAATGGTTTTCTTTTTCCAATTGTTGGGGGACAGTTAACCTATTAGACTTATTGAGGTACTCATTGGCCAACGACAGGCCTTCTCAAGGATGCAGCCTGTAACAGTTGCCTAACTCCTTGGTACCTATTTACTGCTTGGTGAACAGTTGCATGAGGTGTAAGGAAATGTTCCCCAACATCTCTACTTGCCATGTACGGTTAATGTTCCCTCAGACCATGTAAGATTAAACCATTAAACCTGGAGCTCAATAAGACATCCACCAACATGATTGCCATTAGCCAGGATACAAACAAACAGGGCCTTGAGTGGTGAAATAGCATAGTGAAGCCCTCCCAGAAATCCAGTGTTGATTGTAATGAAGTGCCTCATTCTGGTAGGTCTTCCCTGTATCTCTCCATTCCTGCCCTTCCTTCTTCCTGTGATGTTTGGGTAATATTCTAGCTTGGGTGGTACATGAATGACTTGGATAGTTGCCCCAAGCCTCTAGATTGCTAGGGCTGCCTTCCAATGGTGAGTGTGGAGCTAACTACAGTATTGGTTAGTCTTGGATAATAGTGATGGTGTACATAGTTCGAATCAGGGTTGCAAGTGTTAAATGTTGTGGTGTACGCTTCTGGTGGCTTTTCGCTTTGTTTATATAGTTACTCTAGTATCCCTGCTTTCCTATCAAGGGGCTAGATTCTGTTACTGAACTTCAGTAAGCACTCGTGATTAGGTAGAGCTTGGTGTAGTACTTGGGTTTGGAGGGCTCTAGGTGGGTAGCATGGGGAGATAGAGCTAACCCACAAGAAAGAGGTGTTACTGTACCTGCATTCAATGCTGGATTTTTTAATATCATGATGACCTTTGAAGAATAAGTTATCTCATAGCCTTAATATCTCCCTAGCATGTTACGTTGTATTATCTAATTACATAAGTTGGAAAACTGTTAATTATTTTGATAATATAGTATATTTCTTTAGATAATAATGTGCTATTTTAGAATTAACATATTATGACTTAGTCATAATACCTATATTACCCCCTGACAGGTTTTCAGCAATGTGGCAGTTTAAACTTGGCTCAGACAAGAGAGAGAGCTATTGCCCTAAAACGCAGAGTGGCATACACCAAGCCGTCTGGACTCGAGTGTGAGGTAAAGTGTTTACAGTGTAATTATGTAGCCCAATTAGGTTTTCCTTGCAGTTTTGTCAGTTAAATTTTTCTTGATTTTCAAGGGGGTCTATTTAATATTTTAACTCTAAATCCTGTTGACTTCAAACTTAAAATACTTCTTATTGGGTAAAACAAACAAATGGCTTCTACTGAAATACCATATAGAAATGCTATGTCAATACTGAATGTGTGTGTGTAATATTCTTCCTCTTGTTTAATAATGATTGTTTTTTTCAGTGGTTGGACCGTCATGAGATTAAGCGTCGGCACCCACACCTGTACACTGTTGACCTGGAGGGCGGAGTGTGGGTACCAGGTGACGCGGTGGCTGACCCTTATTCTGCGTGTGTCACATTTGCTTCACTTGCACGCAGACAAGGTGCATTGTAATTATAGTAATTATTACATTATTTTAACCCTTACACTACAGTTACAGCAGACCTAGGTGTTCCACTCATGATTTTTTGTATGAAAAACTTAAGAAAAATTCTTGATGTTCCAAGTGCAATAAAAAATACCAGTTAAGTAAACTATCGACTTTTTTTTGTAATGTCTATTGTATAAATTGAAAGGTGAATATTGATGTGCAGTATTAAATAACAGGATACAGTCCTACTGAAATAATAGCTAAAATATGTTGATGGCCAGAGTTATGTAGGATGTTTAACCTCACAGTACTAGGCATTGACGAGGCTGTTTTATCACCCATTTTTAAGACGATTTCAGTACAGGCTATACTGTGATGACAACCTCTAAATCTACCTTTTCCTGCTCTTAAGTCTGCCTTTCTTGACCGGAAATCTGCATGTTCTTGCCCCTATTTTTGCGTTTTCCTGCTTCTAACTCTGAGCTCTAGCCTTTCAAGTGATTAAATGAGATGTGATTTTTCTGTGTACTGTATATCTAATAAGAGGCAATGGATTTTTTAATATAGAAACTTTTGTGTATGAAGGTCAAAAATATTCGCTCCAGTTGGTGAATTTGTTGTGCACTGCAAAAAGTTAGTTATTGCAGATAACTTATTTTAATGTTGGTGTTTGCAGGAGCATTATATGTGGAGAATTGCACTGTGGAAGGTATTGTGACGGATGAAGTGCCACACTCTCAAGTTATTCCCCGTGTCACTCACGTTGTGACCTCTTTGGGAACCATCCACTGTGAATATTTTGTCAATACTGCGGGGATGGTAAGTGCCATGCATCGGCTGAATATTTTGTCAATACTGCGGGGATGGTAAGTGCCATGCATCGGCTGAATATTTTGTCAATACTGCAGGTACTTGCAGTACTTGCATTTATTTTGAATATTGGTCAAGTAGAAACACTGTACTCCTAATAAGGTAACTAACTTTGCTTAAGTTTGTGCCTTTAACCTGAATCTGAGTACTGCATTTACATGTTTTTGAAGTAAGAATCTATTATTTTAGCCATTTTTAAATAAAACTCCAATTTAATATTAGGTATTCTAGTCAGCATTAAAAAATACTGCATAATCATTATTTGTACTAAATTTATTACAAGACAGTATTATAATTCTACATTTAGGTTTGCAAACAAAAAGACGTTTGTCAATTCTTCATGTTTGAAGGTTTCTGCCACTAAATAAATGTAATGGATGACTGTATCATTTTGCCTATCATACAGATTAGCCACTGCACTGCATAAAGTGCCTTTAGGTGCCTTGGGAGTTGTGCAATTTTTTTTTAATTATGCTATATTTTAATGTTTTTAATGTTTTCATTACTGTGTTTTCAAATGGAAATAGTTGAGTTTGGAAACATTTTGACATTAACTTTACCTGAATATTTATAAAAACAACAAAACATGTCCTTGACAATTGCACTAAGAAGTTGTTGACCAGACCACACACTAGAAGTTGAAGGGACGACGACGTTTCAGTTCGTCCTGGACCATTCTCAAGTCGATTGTGATGAGGAGGTAGAGACAGGCAATAAATAGGCAAGAGAGAGCTGAGGAGAAGAGTAAGGTGTAGGGGATAGTAGTATTAATGAGAACTGCAGAAGGCCTATTGGCCCATACGAGGCAGCTCCTATTACTCTCCCTTTTCTTGGGAGAGTGCTTCTTGTCCCCAGAGAAGAGAAGGGATTTGACTCGAAATGAATGGGTCATCCTAATCAGCTTCTTGACCAACATATCCCAAATGTGCACCATTGGATTGAGGAGTAGACAGCTGCTTCCTGCCTACTGAGGTCCTGGGAGCACAATGTTACCAGACTGGACAGACCTTGGGGTACCCTGGCCCAAGCTTCCTGATAAGCCTGCATATGTCCCAACACCATAACATAACTGGGATTACCATGGGAGGATGGCTCGGAGTGCTCCAAGTATCCCCGTAATCTTTCCAAAAACAGTTTGCCCCACTGTATATGTACAAAAATGTATATAAAATTACATACATATAGTATGCAAAGTTTTGTTCCTTTCAGGCAGGTGCCTCTTCACTTCACAAATGTGTGAACCAAGAGGTATTGATGATAATGATGATGTTGATTATTGCTGATGTAAACTTAAAAATGATTGAACAAGTGGGGTGAGATAAATAACATTATACAACTTAATGTTTGATATCTTTGCAGTGGGCTCGTTCTCTTGGTGAAAAAAGCTCGCCTAAGGTTCGCATTCCTGTTCATCCAGCAGAGCACTTCTATTTACATACAGAGTAAGACTTTTCCAGGTAACTTTTTTATTGGCTAACAACTAATTTTGATATGTTAAAACTGAAAAAAGTTACATTACAAAATGAATATGTAAAATCTTCTATGGTAAGTATTGTGGGCTTCTGGAGAGTCCAGAGATGTGAATGTAATCCAACCACACTTCCTCAATATTTGCTCAGAGTTCCCCCTGTGTGTGTGTGTGTGTGTGTGTGTGTGGTGTCTTATTTCACCATGAACTCCTCTGCCCCACAGTAGGCTATGAGGTAGTTTTAGATGCCCTGTGAAATGGTATTGGCCCTGGGGTACAAGTACATTAACTCTGGGAAGCCACTGAGTGACCCACAAAAGTGATTTTTCATTATACTAAAATCTCTATTAAATATATTAATCATATACCATACACAGTGTACTTCCCCTGATAACTGGTGAGATAGTCATTCTTCATAGTAAGAAACTTGGAACAAAAGGAAATTTGACCTCTTGAGTTTTGTCACATTAACGTTACTGTATTACATTAATTGCATCTGCGAGCCTTTTGTGTGTACAATCAAATAAATTTGTAAATAGAAAAAATATTATGTATTAATTTTAATTTTAATTGGATTTCAGGCCTGTAGTGGAAGCACAGTATGGATTACCAATTATTCGGGATTATGATTCCAGCACATTTTGCCTCACCCGCAATCAACAGTTTGTTGTGGGAGGGTTTGAACGTCACGCCAAACCAGCGTTTGAAAATGGGATTCCTCAGAACTGGAGGAAGTCTTTAATAGGGGATGATGAACACTTTAGTAAGTTACTGTAACATATACAAGGTTTTTTGTATCATATATGGATTAGGTATCTGAGGGTCATGCTCAGAAAGATGTGTTTCATGTCAGTCACTTCCCTAGTTTTTATTGTTCAGTAGTTAAATTTTCCTATGTTCTATTAAGGATATATTTATATTTAAGGATAAACCTTAAAATGTTTATCCCAATAAGTCATTCATACATCTGTTTATTATTCTAAATTAAGGGCCAATCCGTGAAGCAGCAGAGCACCGTGTGCCTATGTTGAAGGATATACAGTACCAGCCTCTAGTTAATGCTCCAGACAATTTCACACCTGATGGCAAATGGATTTTAGGAGAAACACCTGAGGTATTGATTTCCATAATTAATTTTATTATATTGCTAATTGTTATTTAAAATAAAATAAAATTTATATTTGTCTACTAATTAAATGAGACATAGTTAGATCTACTAAATACTCTTTATTTTCATAATGCTATAAGGCTATTTTGTTCATAATTTCTTTGTTTGGTGCTTCTAAATTTGCCCGTGTACAGTTATGCATATATAGTCTCATCCTGATTTTGAGGGACAAGTTCCCTGAGATACTACACATAATTTGACTTCATAGCATTTTGTTAAGAATCTAATGTAGAAAGTAAGTTGTCTTTCATGACCAAGAAATATATATATTAATCAAATTGCATTGGTCTACAGTCAAAATGCTTCTGAAACAAATGAGATCAATCTTGACTAATTCTGGGTCACCAAGAATGGAAATGGTGTTTAAAATTGTTGATTAGCTCTAGTTTTTATACAACACGAATCTTAAAACTGTTTTGCTGCATAATTGGTATGTTTTGCCGTCAATTCCATTGGGTTATGCAGCCCATAGCAGTTTTATGTTTGTCATGACAAACATAAAACAGTTTCTGAGGTGCATAAACGATGACGAACATCAGTGGCAGCTCTGTGGTGACTTGAAGGTTGTGGCTCTAATGATGGGTCTGCAGGGTGGAGACACAAAGCACTGCTGCTTTCTTTGTGATTTGGACAGTCGTGCGAGAGATTCCCACTATGTCATGAGAGACGGGCCACTCCATCATTGGAGCCTGGGAGAAAAACATTCAGCATCGACCACTCGTTGAATCGGCAAGATTTTGTTACCACCCTCACACATAAAACGATAGTTAATCAGCAATTTTAATTATTATATATGAATTCAGAACATCAAAATGCATGATAAACTGTTTTTTTTTTCTCCCTCCATCTCAGAAATAGACAACTTTTGACAAAATGTTGACCAGTGTTATATGTAGTACAGTACTGTACTGTTAAATAAAAAGTCATAGTTATAGAATGCACTACACAACAATACACAGTAAATTAATACTTTTCCTGGCCTGGCGCGTGACCCCCAGCACACCCCAAGGTCGTCCGAGTGTTTCTCGTGAGCGCGCACCCGCACTAAAATGTTTATACAATACTCTTCATTTTTCTTGCCTCAATTTTCGTGTTACGTCTGTCATTTTGCTATCAATTTGTTTGCAACAGAATGCTATAGAGAAATATATGCATATAAGGGCAAATTGAAGAACATTACCAATATCATAAGAATAAAGTACATTGTCATGTGAAAAAAACCGGCTCTTTGTCATTATTTTTACTCGTTATTCATTCTCCACATTATTTATTACACTATTTAACTTGTTTTTGTCTTGCTTCCTTCACATAAGTGTTTGTACCACAATATCATATGTGTAAAAAAAAAATAATTAAACATGTCTGTACTTACCACCCAATGATGATTGTAGAGCATGAGTTGACCATTAGGGTGAACCACTCCACATGCAGGCGATGAGTCACAATAACGTGGCTAAAGTATGTTGACCAGACCACACACTAGAAGGTGAAGGGATGACGACGTTTCGGTCCGTCCTGGAGTACACAATCACATACCATTCTCAAGTCCACAATCGACTTGAGAATGGTCCAGGACGGACCGAAACGTCATCGTTCCTTCACCTTCTAGTGTGTGGTCTGGTCAACACTCCACATGCTCCAGGAAAATGTTTTATTTATTTTGAATTTATGTTCATGCACAAATTTATAATGTTAATTTATACACAAATTATAAATAAAATACAGAAGTTCTTCTCATGTGCCTGTTTTTACTTTGTGCTTACAATATTTACCTACAGTTCTAAAGCTCTGACACATCTCTTCTCCTTGCAGAATAATTTTCTTCTCGTTACAGATTGATAACTATTTTGTGGCAGTTGGAATGAATGGCAATAGTTTACAAGGCAGTGGAGGAGCTGGACAGGCTATAGCAGAGTGGATCATGTATGGCTCACTGGTTACTGAAATGTTGCCTTTTGATGTCAGGCGATTCATTGATCTCCACAATAATCGCCGCTATCTCAAAGAAAGAACAAAAGAAGTTGTGGGCAGGTAAGGAATTCTAGATTTCATTTATATTGCATTGTTAAAGAATTATGATTAAAATTGTTTCACCCAATAAAATGTGCATCAAAATTATCTTACTACAATACTGTACACAATCTTGTTTAAAGTATCACTTGTGAGGTTTTTTTTACATAAGTTACAGTTTAATTCAAATTTTATCTTATTATTCTGCTTGTGTTAGTGTAGTTTGCTGTCTTGAAGATAACAGTATGAGCAAGTTCCCATAATCCATACACACGATGAAAGTTAAGATACCTACCATACCTACCACAGCTTCTTTTCTCTAGTGAAACTCTTGCAAACTATATTCACAGACTCAAAATGTTGAATGCTTAAAATTGAACAAGGAAGTGTGAATGTGCTTGAAACTGAACAAGGAAATTACTGACAATTTGAAAATTATAATGTTAAAAGATGCTTAGTTATCAAATAGCATTTGTTGATTGTATATAGTGTAGTATCTGAGTATATTACCTGTTGATGATTTTAATAGTTCTAATATTGCTGTTTGTGCTGGGCCATCTTCACCAGGTATTGACCTGGTCTGCAAGGCTACTTTTCTCTATAGTCCATAGGCCTACTTAGCCATTCAACCAGGTTAATCTGGTAATGGTATAAATATTCTGACAGTGAAAAAGTACAGTATATTTCAGTATGTATTATTGCAAAAGTAATGCTAATGTGTGTAAATGTTTGGAAATGTGCTCTTTACATTTGTTTGAAAGATTATCTTTTAAAGTTGTCCACTGTAGTAAATAATGCCTTGACAGATAGGTTCAGAAATTTCTTTCATTCCTGAATCTAATCGTGTACCTATGTTAGTGTCTTAAAATTCCATAGATCAGAGACCCTATTTGTTCTACTAATGTTCTTGATAATTTTTTCAGGCACTATGAAATTTTATATCCTGGCCAGTGTGAATATAGATTAGCCAGGAAGTTACGCTGTTCTCCCATGTATAGTGAACAGGAAGCACAAGGAGCTGTATTTGGAACCCGAATGGGCTTTGAACGTCCTCTTTATTTTGATATCACACACACAAGTAAGTCAAGATTAAATAATTTAATTTTCATGTTATTAAAGGATGTGTTAATTCTGTTACTTTAAATTTTGAATTTGTCAATAGATTTTTAATAAGTATCATTGCATCAGAACTTCTTTCAAATGGTGTTTTTGTGGGACCATTTGGTAAAAAAAAACACCCCAGAATGTCTGCCAGAAAACACATTCTCAAAAATTCAGACCTTCCAAACACTATTTGGTAATCTAAGGATTGCCATCTAGTATTAACAAAAATTGTCAATTTCCCAATCAGGCCTCTACAACTGACATGAACACAGGGCAATTCTAATCGAGCCACTTTACACAGATTGGCCCCCATAGCTAGTTTGATGTTAGGTGCTGGCCATAATTCAGTTTAGTAACCTCATTTTGGAACTTAAGGAACTTTTGTTTTGATGAAAGTATTTTAACCAACTGAGTTATCAGTAAGTTTGTGGCTGTTACTAAAGTTGCATGCATTACCCTTAAAATCACACTTAATTGTTGCTTCCTCCTCCTGAGTGGGGGGGGACATGGACTTGTCTTCATAAGGGAGATTTGGGAGGTGTGGTCTTTTTTCCCCGTTAGTACTACATACAGGCAATGTATTATACAAATATTTAGCATATTTTTTAACGATTTGCTGCATCTCCAAACATTTGTTTGGCAGAGTGAGTGAATCCAGCCTGGAAAGTGTGCCTTGTAAATGGAGATTTACTGAAATGAGGTTTGCTGAATCGAGGTTGCACTGTATCAGGAAATGGCTGAAAACGACAAACATTCCAATAACACTAAAATGTGTTGCCTGATTGCTTTTCATAAAAATTCATGTATTTATCACTGTTGTGCATTAGTTGTTATAAATACACTCTTGTTTTTTATTCTGTTCTCTAGAGAATTCATTTTGTGGTCAAAATGTGAACATTTTGACCACAAATTTATAGTTATAACCCAAGAGATAACTTGGAAAATATTAAATTATTGCAAAAATTGTTCACATTGCTGCTAAGCGATCTATGAGCGGCCCAGTGAGCCTGGAATGTTTACAGTCAGAAATGTGTGGAGAGGCCAGACTGCCAAAGTGTTAAAGAAAGTTTGTAAATAATGCCATCCTAGTTATGTATGTACAGTATTCATTGAATACATTTAAGATACTTTTACATGATGGACTTATAACTGTAATTCATGTGTGTGTGAATTTTCAGGAACTGATTCTTCAGCACAAATGCGAGAAGGCTCCTTTAAAAAACCATCTTTCCTAGACTGCATCCATGAAGAATACCAGGCTTGTAGAGAAGGTGTTGGCATCATTGATCTTTCCTCTTTCACAAAAATTAAAATTACGGTAAGTCATCAGTTATAAAATAGTATGAAACTCATTGTTTCATACTCTAGGTAGGTTGCATCTTAAATATCTTACAAAACACTCATCTTAACATCTTATGACACTTTATATTCCTTTAGAGAATTCTGTTGCAAACAATTTGATTTGATACTAAAATGAATGACGTAGCACAAAAATAGAGGTGACAAAACTAGAGAGAGTATACACATTTTAGTGCGGGTGCTCGCTCATGGGAAATGCCAGGCCGACCTTGGGGTGGGCTGAGGCTCGTGTGCCTGGCCAGGCAAAGTGTTAGGATGCGTATTATATTATTTACTTTGAACAATAAAACATTCTGTTTTTGCTAATATTACACAGTATACTCACTTTATACATAGACTATACACACTTGCACAATTACAAGCAATTAAGCTGGTCTGATTGGTATGGTAATGACCAAACACACCACACACACTGCCACTAGACAATCCCAACAGACAACGCAATATGAAGAAGCAGAATGCATCACGACGTACCCATGGGAGTTTAAAAATCTTATGCGGCACCCTAATACTTTCACTGAGGATGCACATTCTGAGCATAAGTAGCCACCCTGTCACCTGATGGAATGCGCAGCCAAAGGGTTAATAAGATAAGTTTTTAACACGTAAACACACAAGTGTAAAATATGACGCTATTATGTTGTTGCTTTTAAAGTAATGTGTGCCATTTGAAGGCTCTTGTATATACTTCAATGTAGTGTTTTACTTTATCATATCCCTGTTAGCAATTGATCAGCACATGAATGAAAAGCTGTCATAGCCGTGTGTTTATGAAGGGTGATATATTATATTCTTCTCAAGAGGCACTCATAAGCAATGTCTTCCTTTTCAAGTCTGCTGGATTAGATAAGAATAAGCAGTTTGATGCAGATGAAACAAAGGTAAATTTAAAAGTGTTGTTTTTCTTGCATGGTCCATTACTCATGGTTGATAGTAACTGTGACTGTTTATGCTTGCCTTGCTGCGTACTCACCTAATTGTGCTTGCGGGGGTTGAGCTCTGGCTCTTTGGTGTGTGTACAGGAATGAGTTCTTGCTTCAGACCCCCCTCTTGTCTCATTTATTGTACCCAGTGCGTTTCTATGTCTGACCATTCTAGTGTTCTCTTTTGCTTTCTCTCTAAGCTGCGAATGTAGTTGCTTTCAACCACAATTGCCCCAAGCTAGTTCTAACCCTTTACAACCTGCACTATAGATGATGCTGATACAATTGTTATTGTTGACCAAAATTTTTTCATAATACAGTGGAACACTAATGTTTGCTGGCTTTTTTCAAAATTATATACAGTACAGTATAACTTCAACAAGTTTTACTAATTGGTTTTGTATCTTCTGTATATTATTTTTTATACTAAAAATTATAGAATATATATTTTTGCTATATACATATATAAACAATATACATTGTGTATATATGGCTTTCCTGTTTCTTGAATAACTCGGCCTCCTGAGGAACTCGTAGAGGAACTTCCTCTTGCCTCTCCCTGATATATCCATACTACTCTTGCCATATGACATGACTTCAGATCACAAATAATGTTTTGTCAAAAGAAGAGCCAATGAAAATACTCAGTTAACTAGAAGTCAAACTACTCACATTGGAAAACACATTGTTGGTATGCATACCCTTGTACCAAAATTGAATATTGGATTCTATATGTTGGAATGACCTACCAAAATGTCATTCACTCCATTAAATGTCAGTAGTAGTAGTCCATTGCGACCAAATTCTTGGTTGTTTATCCTTTTATTGTGTGTGTGTGTGTATATTTGAATAGCTTAGTATGTTTAGGGTGCTTATTGTGCTCTGATCATGTAAAATGTATTTTTAGTTCGGTGTTTCTTTCAAGGCAATTAGAACAGTTTTCAAAGTGGGAGAGTCTGCCCGTCCTTGATTTGTTGATTTAGTTATTACCCCTGTTTCTGTCTAGAAAAATGTATTCCTGTCAACATTTTCATGTTTGGCTTGCAAAGATGGCTTGGTGTTGGAGAGACCAAGCAAGTACTGTATCTCCACCTTGTTTGTTTCAAGTCTTATTTCAAGTTTCTGCTTTGTTTCAAGTCTTATAATTAATGTCAGTAGTGAGCTGTGCCCAATAAACATTTAATGCAGCTAATGAACTTAAGCATATTTTTTTCTGATTGAAATGGATCTTTTGCTATATAATTTAAAAATAATTTCAAGTTATAATTATGTTTTGATGTTGTATTATCATTTGAGAATTAAAATTAAGGCATGTATAAAGTAGTATAGTAAGTGAGTTGCTTTTGATTACTGATGTGGTCAGTCTGCAGGGAACCAGGTGGTGGAATATATGCAGAAACTCTGTAGCAACGACGTCAACATGCCAGTTGGTGGAGTAGTTCACAGTGGGATGCAGAATGAACGTGGAGGCTATGAAAATGATTGTCTCCTCATCAGAAGAACAGATAACAGGTGAGATTTTCTGTTACTCGGGATCATCATGTGTAACTTGCACCACTTCATGCATGCAAACTTATGAAGCCTGAAAAATTTGGTTTTCTGTAAATGAAATCTAGGATATACAGTACTGTACTCAAATAGTTTTCTTGTTCCATGTTTCAATTTTTTTAGAATAATACAATGTATTAATGTAATGAAACCTAAGTTCACCTTAACCTAAGCTAACCATGGATAGGGAGTAGATAATAGTATTAATTACATAATATTTTTGAAGTCAATACTTCAAGTGGATTTCCTACCTGAGGACAGGCTGTGAACATCATGGTCAAGGGGAAATTGGGTTGGTGGCTGCCCTCACTACAACACCTGGAGTACACTCTGCTCTGCTCTGTAACACCTTTGTAAAAAATGATTCTTTCAATTAAGTTGTAACTGTTTTTTTTCAAGAGTTTCGTCAGTGTGTGTGCATAGGTTTGCTTCATGATGTGGTGCCCAGTTTGTTCTTGTTCTTGTGGTGCCCAGTTTGTTCTTGTTCTTGTGGTGCCCAGTTTGTTCTTGTTCTTGTGGTGCCCAGTTTGTTCTTGTTCTTGTGGTGCCCAGTTTGTTTGTTCTCCAGGGAGCCTTTGGGGCTCGCCCAGAAAATGGCATTTCATTACATTCAACGCTGGTTTTTTGCAGCTATTTGATGCTGGCCCCCACATCCCAGCAAACACGCGTTATGGACTGGCTGAGGCGACACATTACTGCTGAAGCCTGTGTATCTGTTACAGATGTTTCCTCCATGTATTCTGTGCTTGGTGTTGTGGGGCCAAAATCCAGGGAAATGTTGTCACTCATGTGCAGTGCTAACCTGGTGCTGTATGGACACATGGCGAAGGTAAATACTAAGAGTTGCATGCTTTTTGACAGCTATTTTCTTCCTAACTGATTTTTCGTGATATGATATTGGTAACATGTTGCTATATATTGTTTGGAGTAAAAATATAACAGTATATAAGTAGTAGATATGATAGCTATGAAGTGTGAAAATGGTGTTAATGGGTCAGAGATAGTATTCAGGTTTATTAGTACATTACAGTAGTTGTCAGGGTTCAATTGTATAATTAGGGTTTTGAGTTTAGATAGAAAGTTTCTTTCTGTGCTGTGCTGATCCTAGCTCAGCCTAGCTAGAGTGCAGACAGGAGAAATACATAATAATTTACACTTGGGGGAAAATACTAGGACTGGTTCCTAACCTCCACTCAGAAATAACACCTTGCAATGACCAGAAGGCATGGCAAGTTGTTCAAAATAGCCCCATTGAAAAGCAGAGGTGCAGTAGGCACTCTGAGAGAGAACTTGATCAACATCAAAGGCCCGAAAATTTTCAACACTCCCCATACAGGGCATAACTGGGTGACCTCCGGCAGTGCTCAAAAGCGAATTTAACAAACACCTTTAAATAATACCTGATCAACCAAGCAGCTGCATCAAACAGCCTGGTTGATTAGACCATCAACCAGGAGACCTATCCGTGACAGGCTGCGGAGACATTGGTCCTCGGAATCATCAACAGGTAAACAGGTGTGGAAGAACTGCAAAATGCTTATCTTCACTCTTGTTCAGTTAGAGGATAACAGCAGGAAGCTTCACACACCCATAGGGTGCCTGTTATAGGATGAAGCAAAGTGCTGCCTGGTACTGTAAACTACATACACCAGTAACTCTAGCCAAAACACTGCTGTTATCATCAGAATCTTGGTCACTATATCATGAGCATGAATAATTTTTCACATGTTCGTTTTCTAAAGGAACATGAGGTCCTTTTGCAAGATGTGTAAAAACCATCTGTGTGCTGTGGCTGTTTGCCTCATGCTGTGTCACCAGCATCAGGATCACTGATATCTAAACCTTGTACATAGTCTTTATCACTATCAGGATCCACTGTATCACTATCCTTGTTAAATTATTGCAGTTATTTATGTCATCATTAAGTGATACTGTGGGCAGGAGCTGCATAGTGGCGGTGTGAACTGGTGCTGCATGCACTACTCATGTTTGCTGTTTTAGAACTGGGGCTCTAACACCAAGGAGGAGTGCCATTATTTTTTTCAAGATGGTGCCTGTTTACTGGAGGCCTGAGGAAATGAATGTGTGCCTCAGTGGGAGTTTTAAATCTAGACCTAAAAGCAACCCTGGTTGACATGTGCACCACCGATGAAGCAACCCTGGTTGATATGCACAGTTGAAGGGTTAACACTCTCTCTCATCATGTACTGTACATTGTTATTTTGAAGAATACTGATCAGTATTTCAAAACATTGTATTGTGTTATATACGCCTGGTATATGGGACCAGATACTTTTCTCCATCGACTGTGAATAAAGAAATTCTAGTTTGTTAATCAATTTCTTTACAGGATATCAATATAGCCTATGCATCAGGAGTAACTGTGCTTTCATTCATACATATGGGGGAACCAGGCTATACCTTGATTATCCCTGCAGAATACACTCTTCACGTTTACAACCAACTAATGAAGGTGAGGCTAAAATGTTCAATCTTGACATTTTTCATACAGAAAGTGTTTAATCAATCAGTCAGTCTTTAGTTCCAAAAGTATATACAGCATATTTTATAATATTAACAGGTTCAACTATACATTTAAAGTTTGAAGTCTTAAATAAGGCTCCTAATTAGGCTCGGCTTTTTTGGCCAAGTGATTAGAGATTAGGAGAGAGCTTGTCTGATAACAATAAATTGTGATGTAATTTATAAATTTATTGTTATGTTTTAAAGTTTGAGTCAAAGTACTTTCAAAATTTAAACCAGCCATGGAATTTATTCCAAAATGGACCCAAGGAATTCTGTACACTCCAAAATATTTCTCTGAGACAAGATCTTCTGCGAGTTTACATTAACCCTTTAAAAATTGTATGTATGGGTTAGAATTTAGAACTCTTTGCTTTCAAAATTAAAACTAGCCAAATGTTCTCTTTCAAACCAGGCCAATCCACTTTTTCCACATCCAAAACTTAAATTATTTATAATCAAGTTCCAAATATCTTTTGAATATATTGAAATTAACAGTTTAGGACAAGGTTTCATGACCATTTCCAGAATAACATTTGTTCCACTTCCAAAGACTTAAACTCTGACTGCTGAATAACAACAAACACAATGAAATTATTTGACCTTTTGATCAGGAGTTTTCTAAAAGATTCAAAATTTTGAGGGGGGGGGGGGGGATTCTGAGGCCAAATTTGATCTGTTGTTTAGAAGGATCTATTATAGAGCTCCAGATTTGAGACATGCCAGTGCATAGTAGTTTACTTAGATTGTAATACTGTAATCATTTTAACCAGCTAACAAATTTGTTCATACTTTTACAAAAGCCAATAAGTTGTTATTGTCCTTAGGCTGCTGCTAACAATATATATATATTCAGGTTTTCTTGTTTAACATAAACCTTCCTAATTCTTAAAATTTAGTAATAAAGTAAAGAATTTCTATATTATAATTTCAGATTGGGCATGATTATGGTATTCGCAATGTGGGTATGATGACAATGCGTGCATTACGTGTCGAGAAGTTTATTCCTTTCTGGGCAGAAGAGTTGGACTCGACGACAACGCCATACGAAGTGGGTCGTGGCTACAAAGTGAAACTCAATGTAGGTAGTGATATATTCCCTGATAGTGGTTACTGGTACGTGTATGCTGGTTACCAGTAACATTCCCTGGTGTTGGTTACTGGTACGTGTATGCTGGTTACCAGTAACATTCCCTGGTGTTTGGTGTTGGTTACTGGTACGTGTATGCTGGTTACCAGTAACATTCCCTGGTGTTTGGTGTTGGTTACTGGTACGTGTATGCTGGTTACCAGTAACATTCCCTGGTGTTGGTTATATCTCTAAAGACAGTGGCTTTGGTAATTGCAAATACTACATACTTGTGTGTACAGTATTTTACTCCAAGCAGAAATGGTCATTGTGTGATAAGAAATCATAACAAGGGTCAAATGATTTGAACTAAATTCTTCCAAGAACATTATTTAAATTTTAATATAAATTTCAGAAAGAATACTTCGTTGGGAAATTTGCATTGATGAGGCAGTTGAGTCAAGGTTTGAAGAAGAGACTAGTTCACCTGACCCTGGATGATAGTTTTGACCCCGATGAAGACATCTGGCCGTGGGGAGGTGAACCCATATACCGCAATAATCTTTATGTCGGCAATACCACATCAACAGCGTAAGTTTTACAATAACAAATGTGTTTAATTCATGATGATTTTTGTTCATTTAAATCATAATATAAACTTTGCACTTGAATACTAGAAAAAGCATGATGTTTATCCTTTTATATATGCTGTACTGTGTATAATTTTACAAAAATTATTTTCAATACAATAAAAATTTATTTGGCAAATACGACTTTCATAGGCAAGCACATCAGCATTAATGTCAATGGGGGAGTGAGCTCTAGATCTTTGTCCCACATCTTTATGCATTCTCCTAACCATTTATGCCTGGCATGCTAATTATCCCTCTGTAATATTAACATTTTCATTGTATTTATTTTTAAAGTTGAGAATGGAATTGGTTTCAACAACCTCTTCAATGCATTCCACTTTCCTACCATCCATACAGAGAGAGATAACACTTTGGTAACTTCGTTCTAAGGTTCTGGTATCTTAAAACTATAAAAATTCTTTCTTTCATTCATTACTTGATCTCAACTATTTCAGTTTAATACTTTTCTGTAAATGTAAACACAAGCAACTATTGTTCCCTCCTCTTTATCTCCAATTTGTCATAATACTTTTCTCTTTTATGGAAATCCTTTTCTAGTCTGTTCTAGGCTGTTTAACAATTATCTGAAATTTAGCAACAAGCCTTAATATTTTGTATTTTTTCAGATTTGGATTTACATTAAATAAGATGGTGTGCCTTGGCTTTGTGAGGCACCATGATCAGCAAAACGTTACTCCTGAATACATCCTTCAAGATGCGAATTTTGAGATTGATATAGCAGGACGGAAAGTGGCTGCACATGCTTCACTTCAGCCTCCTAAAATGCCTGTCGTCAAAATGGATGGTTTTGCTTCTTATAGACCAAAATCTCGTGGAATTGTCACACACAAATAAACTTGTTTTTAGCAGTTTCCTAAGGTGTGTATAAGTAAGAGGGATGGATACAGTTCCTTGATGGTACTTTGAGTATATTTCTTGATTTATATTGTAGTTGAGTGCATTTTTATGAGATTTTTTGTTCAGCAGTGTTTATATTAAGCTTAACAAATCAGAAAATAAATTGTTGAATGTACATTTCATAAATTTGTATAATGATTTTCTCAGAGGAATACTGTATATCAGAATGCAGAGTCACCTCCAAAATTTGGACCTTCAAACAATGGATTTCTCTAAATAATGGACTAAATCTGCCCACCAGATCTCCAATTTTTTTGTTATTTATCTGAACAAAATTCAGGATTCCAAAGGCAGTCATGGTGAGAGCTGAATCATTACTGTAGGTAAAGTAATTTCTTGTAGAACATATTTTTCCCAGTTTTTGATATTTTTTGTTTATTTTACAGTTCAGTGATGGTTAGTGGAGGTGTCAGAAATGTTATTCTCAAAGTGGTTCAAGTCCATATCTGTTAAATTATTAACGGGAATAGGTTACTAAGATATTTCATAGGGGGATATTGATAATGATAAAAAGTTTTGGGCATGGGAAAAGGTAGATTTACCTTGTTTGAAAAAAAAGGGCAATGTCTAGTTTTCATTTTGAAAGTGAAGGAATTTGAATTTTGACCCAGCTCTCCTTAAATACTATTTTTATAGCATTCATTAAAAGTGTCATTAACAAATCTTTTCTTAAATTTTTTTCTGGCTGTTGGGAAGTCAGTGGCCCATTTGAGAAGTTGCTTGGCTGATTTTCACACTGGAAGTGACTAGTTTTAATAAGCTTCATTCAGAGGCGGAATACATTTGACTGTATAGGTGTCAGAAATTTTATTCTGAAAATGGTTATGGGACCATTTCTTGTTAATTTTATAATGGGATAGGTTCCTATGATAGGTATTTAGATAATTGAACTGCTTAAGCTAAAAAAAAACCTTTTGGGTGTTGAGAAAGTCTATGGGTTTTGGTTCCTTACTATTTTAGGCCATGATCCTAGCTTTGAAAATCTGCTTTAAGAGCTGGATCCTGGGAAGTATTGGGAAATACATCTCGTGAAGATCTCCATCATATGGTAGGTTTAAATTATATTTTGCTCTGAAATTTGCCCTAGAGCACGAGAAAAATTAGGATGTAAATGATAGTTTCATAAATTGCTTGGATCACATTTTTTAATGATTTTTGTAGATGAGTGCAGTATTGGAAGAAATATTTGGGGCCATTGGAAAGCTATTAAGCATTATTAACATTGAATTCTTTGATTCAATTTGATTTTGAATTGCATGGAAAATTGTGATAGCCAAGAAAGTATGGATTTCACACACATCTGGATTGGGGCTTGAACAGTATGATCCTGATTTTGGAGATGCCGCTGTAATCAACTTGATCTAAACTTTTGTAGTAAACCAAGGTATTTTAAGTTGTTAGCTTAAAAAATACGTCCAACTAGGAAATCTTCTGTGTTGCCTAGTTGTATTTTCAGGGGCCTGACCTTCAACTTCTCAGTTCCATATCTTGGCTGGTGTAATGACCCCTTAACCCTATGGATTTTGCCATCCCTTTATTTTATGAATAAATTTAGCTTTTACAAGTTTTCCACTTAGTGCATGTCACTCACAACCTTAGCACTGAGGATTTTTTTATCTTTCTACATAGCCATGATGTGTTACTTCCTCATGGGAGATCTCAATCAGGGGATTGGCCACAACACAAGTTTCTCCAAGAGACTTTATAACCACACAAACTTTTCACTTATTTGATTGTTCAATATTGATTTCATTCCTTTCTTTTCCCTCTGTTGTCTCCCCATCACACAGTATGGTCTTCACTTTGTCAGCACACAAAGGTATTTTTAAATATTGATACTACATGTGTCTTCAGACCCTTCTGTAATGATAGAAAATTTTGCTGCCCGATGGCAGATCATATAAAATTTTGAAGGAGGTACAGGATCTTGCTTCTTAACTCTTAATAAATAAACACTGTGATGGTTTCCTAAGCTCCAAAGTCAATTTTTTAAGTTTGAATTTTCATACGGAGTTAGTCTCCACTTCGTCTCTTCGTGTAAGCTACTCACAAGCTTCACAAGCAAGACATTTCTTCTTGTACTGTATCTTTGGCTTGTTCACGTGCCCAGTTTCCATTTGTAAATGTTTCTAAGGAGAAAGTCTTGGTATGTTTGAATAATTAGAAATCTGTGAGAACTAAAATGCTAAATCTATAGTTATTTCTGATTATTACATTGATACCTTGCTTTACTGTATATGCATACATGACACTAAAATTTATGTATATAAAATTATTTGTAAATATTGTACTGTATTTTTAAATATAATTTATGAAAGTAAACATAAAAATAAGAAAAAGTTATTTGGACTTTTATTTTGTACAGCGTATTTATAACTCTTATTAGGTATTTTCTAATGGAACTCTTTATAGTTTCACAATTATATATATATAGGTATATGTTTTTGGCTTAAAAAATTTGTAGCACCCTTGCAGTATTTAGAGAACACCACATATTGATATGAAACTTCAACAACTAAAATCTGGTGGTGCAATAAAGATCCCTTAACACAGTGGCTAGTGCATTTGGTTCCCAACCAGTAGGTCTCGTATTGAATTCCTGCGCACGACTGAAGACGTTTGGGCAAGTTTCATTTACTTGATACCGCTATTCGCCTAGTCATGTATACCTATATAGTAAAATGTTACCTGGTAGTTAGGCAACTGTCCTGGTATGTACTTTTGGGGTAAGGTCAGTTAATGCCCTAGAGGGATCTCAATAAGTCTAACAGGCTTCCCATCCCCAACAATGAGAAATCATTTAAATTTTTATTGGGCAATGTGTAGCCTCTGGTGGTAAACTTCAGAACCATTTTAAGAATTATTGGTGGCAGTGAGAGATGAACTTGAGTTGTATCTCAATGAGAAGCATCACTGCTGTAACATTACACGTGCTCTGGTGTCAAATTGATCCAAGCCGTCTTGGTTGTAAATGATTTCCTTGGGAAATTTTTATAACACAGGTATGTATATTTTTGTATAGCAAGAACAGATTAAGATATTCAACTTGTATTTGAAATGTGTATGTCTAGGAACCTTGACATAATGTACTACATGTGTATTTTTATGATTACAGTGATTGGAAGCAGTTTCATTGGGTAATTAGCTTAGAATTCTCTTCAAAGAATGTTTTTTTTTTTACTATACAGTATTATATAGTTAGATGTTAATCGTTCAACCTTCTGCCAAGAGTGTACCTGCAGTTATTAAAATGGGAAGCAATTCTTGCCATAATCTCATGAGGCTCCCAGGGCTATGTTAATAACAGAGGCAAGAGAGACAACACCCAACATGTGTAACAAATACACCCTACATAAAATGTGTGCACACATTAATCCAGAGATAACGACATTGGTGAGAGATGTAGCATGGTTATTTGTCCCATAGTGATCTAGTAGAATAGGGTCTCACCAATTGCTCCAGGGTCTCAATAGTGGCTTATCACCGATGGAACAGTGAGTGTTCTACTACTGCTTGACAGTTAATTAGAAAATAGTGTTCAAGCCACACTTGGATGGTTTAACAATGGATCCTTAGGAGTAATAGTTTTTCAAAGAACTTTAACTCTCGTACACGTTGAGCAGGTGTAGCTTATGGATTGAAATAACAAAATGTGTGATTCTTTACACACCTAATCTTCGATATTGTACTGAAGTTAACTTAATGGGTGAAGTGAGGACAATGTTCTAAATTACAAATTTGATCAAGAAGAGAGATTTATGGGTAAAACTTGATGGATCAAATCGAAAGTATGATCTGAGGGAACGGTGTCATGCTCTCTAACTTGAGGAATTACTATAAAGTTTATGAAAGGAGACATGCTTAAACGACTATCCTCCTCCATATCTTTTTACATTTTTGTTTTATCCCAGCATTAGTTTGTATATATATATGACTTGTTAATTTAACTATGGGATTGATGATTGTGGTGCTGATAGACAAGTGGGTTGGTAAGGTAAAGGTAGAAGATAGTCTTATTATTGTTTAAGAGATGTCAGCTATGCTATTTGGCTTAGTCTTGAGGCCAGATACTGGAACCAGGTAAGTTGTTCAGTGTACTGTATGTGCATTATTTGTTTGGATGTGTAATTTGCCAAGTGTAATTACAGGATGAGAACTGCAATCAGGGTTCCCCTTCTTCCCTATCATATCAGCAAGAGATAACCTAAAATGAAGAGAGAAAAAAATGAAGTGGAGTAAATTCAACACTATCTGGTTAGACCTGGCTGTAAGGTAATATGTAATGCTTGCCATTTCTGGGAACTGAAAGGCTATATATATACATTAATGAGATAAAAGAATTTAGCAATGTTTTAACATTATAGAATTGAGAGAAATTATATATTGGGATATAATTTTAGCATGATTCTTCAGTGATACATTCCTTAGTGCATCTATTACATGATAATTAAATGGTATTTAAATGTAGTTCAGTATTAAAATTACATTTTAATTGCATTAAGATGTCAAATGAAGCATTCATACATAACTCATCATGTTAATCTTTCTCTTCAACTCAATAATTTTAACAATTTACTATTATTTATTTAATATATAAAATATGTAAGGTACAATAGATGTTCAATTAAAAACACAAGTTTTAAGAGGTGTATAATACAAGGATACACTACCATAGGCATACAAAATAATTTTCTTCTAGTTTCTTTCCCAATACAGCATATATAGTAGATTAATGTAGCCAAATAATGGGGTACAACAAACATATTCACATCACATGCACATGGCCCATTAAAATTAAATAAGCTGAATGACATGAGAAATTATACATACACATCACACACAGTAAATTTTGAAAGTAACTTTCATTCGATCTCAACTGGCCATTAAAAACCTTTGAAACCCCTTGGTTTCAAAAAGTTGAATCTTCTAGACATCCATGAAACATGATGGAAAGTAGGCCAACACTTCCCAGGAAACCCTGTCCATGTTGCAGCAGGAAAGCTTTCCGCTCTACAGTCATTATATTGAAAGAAAAGAAAAACTTCCTTGTGGTACTAAATGTCAGCACATGAATTTAAAAAATAAATAAGGGAATTCATATGCCTTAGTCTGAAAACATTGGACAGTTTACAGTTGTTTCTATATATTGTAACAACCAGACATTGTGAACATTTAACATCTGCCTTTGGTATATAATTTGACATTTGCACTGAATATTGACATAAGTCCTACAAACAGTTATGCTTAACAATATCATATGCACCACGGAAGCATGTTCAAGCAGAGGGTCGGTAGCCATTCACAAGCAAGAATAAATTCCACTTTCATTAGCTTTATTATAAAATCAAGTAATGTACATTATGCAGGGACAGGTAATGTCTTGATAATATTGTCTGAATTAAATTTGTTGGCTGTAGACCTATATTATTGGGCAAAATAAGATGACCAACTAGTACATTTGTTTTATATTACTGACTGATAGGCAGGGGATATTAGTAGAGTAATTAACTAAATTATAATAATTTTGTTTAATTATTCTCCTTATGCAAAAGAAGCATAAAGTTATTGTGAACATTTGAGTTATGTCAACATTGCTATAGTTTTAATCAATTTTTGTGGCACTAACCTATTTGGAAATGGTCTTCTTTGGCAGTCATATGTTTTATGTATACTAGCATAAGAATTTGAATTTAAGTTTTGCAAAAGCAACATCGATACATGAGAAAATGATTCATTCTAACTCTTGCTGCATATGGTGTATGGAGTGTGTGTGATTCTCTGCTTAAATAAGAGTAGGAGACTAGAGGACATCTAAATGGGTGACGTGATCATCATTGTTGAGCCCCAGATAGTAGTACACTGTTGAGCTCATTTTCTCTATTTAATGGACAGGAACTCAAACCTTATTGATATCTCAGACATATTCGTTGATCTCGCCACTATACCTTAAAGGTCAGGAATGTTAGATTCTGCAGAAGAACAATTGGCCTCTGCATGATGGCTAATCCAAATGCATAAATTATTAGTGATGGATTATTACAAGTACAAAACATGAGGACAGAACACCATGCACAACTGAGGCTGTAGCCCTTCTCATCTTCTCTGGAACATCGTCACAAACGAGTATCTCCAACTCTGTAACATGTCTTTTTGCTAATTGTTACATATTATTTCTGTGGGTTTTACTCTGCAGTAACTATAAGATCTGTGCTTTTCTTCAATTTAGGCCGATGTAAAGATTTTCTCAGTTATATAAATAAAAATATCCAACAAATTATCATTAATATCCAGTCTCTGAATCTGTAATGTATGGCCATTGGCAACAACCTGTTATTTTTAAGCCATAACAGGTTTCTTTTTTAATATGAAAATATCCTTTGAGCATACTATAGTCAACATTCTTTTAGTTTCTGAACTAACTTAAAATTGAATGTAATTTGTGTTCTCATGTTTCTAAAGTTGAAATGATCAATACTTGCAGAGTATGAAAGATGGGCTTGACAAAACTTTATGCTACCTGGTATATAATGGTGACTGGGTGATCTGCTGGCAAGAAGACTGGATTTTATAAATCTTGAAAGTGCAGGCCATACTCGAACATTGGTAAATATTCTTGTTAAATACTCTTATGGTTCAGTAGCTAAATTTGTAGTTCTATTAGCCTCCAGTTGCGAATGGTCACTGTTTTCTTAAAAAATCAATTGTTTCATGCATTCAATAATTTTATGCATAATATTGTCCTGTTATTGGAAGAACACAACCAATGGCACATCTGATCAGAATCTATGTGAACCCATGTCTCTCCTCTTGCCACCAAAACGTGACTTAAGCCACCATTTCCTAGGAAAACATTATCACACTAAGCTCTTCAGTTGATATTTCATATTATGCTGAGAACATTATCCATCGAGGAAGGTGATGCTACACCAGCGATTATTTTGAGGAGTTAAATATAAACAATCTGGGAAATATGCAGATAACACTAATAACTTGTTTAGAAATTTATATCATAATTCTAAATGCCATTGCCATTGAAAGATAATGTTGTTATTAAATAAAGGTTTCCCAGTCAAAATTGGGAGACCTCTAGTAGATGCTTACTACAATCTATGTTATCTGTACAGTCACTGAACATACATTTTACTATATGTATGTTTTAGTTAAAGCTAACACCACAGTAAAAGATTCAAATATCTTTAAATTCCAATACAGTACTTCAATCATTTAATTTATGAATAAGAAAGATAATCTACTTAAGTACTGTCATAATATGCGATCAATATTTTGTCTATCCTACACTGAAAATTGAACCCTATCATTCCAGTGCAAAAGATTGTTACATTTAAAAAAATAGAAATAATAAAATTCATGTCAAAATATCTTGAAAGAGTATCTAATGGAAATTCTCGTTCTTTTTTCCAAGGCAAATAGTACAACGGACCATATAGTGAAATATATATACAACATGCAAGTCATCTCTCCCACCCTTGACATGTATAAAATCATTGTTCTATTCACTGTGCACTTACTACCTGCTCAACCATGAGCACATATTTGGATGGTATTCCAGCCTTAATATGTAGTTCCTCAATATCTTCCTCAAAACCTCTTAACACATTTTTTTAATTAACTGGTCAAATGCTGAATGGATCAGATTGTAGCAAATGCACTGCGAGTGAACCAATCTCACCGAATTAAGTAGAATTTCTACACACATCCCTATATTTCTTTCTCAACACTGCACAAGCCTTATGGAACATGCTCACTTTTCACTACAAAAAGTTGAGTTTCCTGCTTGTGATATATAAATGGATAAGAACAAAATATAAGGTGAATGTACAAACTTAAAAAAATAGTTAAATGAAAAGTATTAGATGAAAGACAAAATAAATACTTAACTTACCCATGACCAAAGAACATAAGGAATATGTTCATGGCTTATAACAAACCAATCAACAATGTTACTGTGAAAAAAAAAAAAAACATGGCTTTACAATGGTCTTATTAATTAAATGTAGCATATGAGATATTTGTTATTTGTTGAAATCTTTATTGCAATGGTACTGTATTTAAAAATACAGTAAATGCATTCAAAATGTGTAATTTAATCATTACATGCTTGATAATATATGACGTTGCAGCCATAACTGTGCTAGCACACTCTTAATGCAACAAGGTTTAATCAAAATTTTGTTGAAGCTCCGCATATTTGCAAATAACTGCTACAATAATACAAAAAACTCTAGGAATTTGTACACATGCTTTTTATTAATAAGACCAGATATATTTTGATATAGCACTCACTTCATTTTGAAGGCCAAAATATAAAATTTTTATTCTAAAATTAATTGTTCCAGAGGATCAGTCACGTAAAGTAGGCTACTGTTAACACAGAGTTTATATATAGAGGAGATATTGGAATGGTGTATTATTTTATTAGTCATTCATTTTACAAATTAATGGCATATCAGCAATGAATATTCAACAGCAAAACAGGTTATCTGAACATTCATTTTAAGGTGACATGTTAACACTGCATAATATTTTATGGACATAATTTCCTATAGTAGTAATCCATTATTTTGTGAGAAAATTATTATGAAAATGAATATATCATGGTGAGAAATTACATTAGTGAGAATCAGGAACCATTTTTTAAATCCTAAAAATAATGTTTAAGGGTTATTGCTGTAAGTAATTATCACAAGAAGCACAAAGCCACTATATTCCTGACAGCATAATGAAACCTAGAAGGCTAATGATAGATCTGTATGTGGATTAGATGAATGAATATGAGTATAGTTATGGCATTTGTAAGTTTGCAATTAATCAGAATTTTTTTTAATTCTGAAAAAATATGATCTTGTAAGGAAAGCTTATATCTTAAACTAATTGTTCTCTTTGGGTGAATATCCCCAACTTATGCACGTCTTACCCATTTTAAGCACCACTTGAAACATCTGCTGAAATAACTGAAAAATAACTTAAAAGAATAATTTTTTTGCTGACTAAACAAAACACTCAAATTTATTTTAGCAGCTGTTTCAAGTGATGCTTTCCGATTTATGAAAATTATTCACCAATTCATTTCCAGTGTGGGTTAACTTGGGCTAACCAAGAGCACATGTGGGCAGTCCATCACTCACACAGCACCAACCTTTAACAATGATCATTTAATGTTTCTCCTTTGTCTTGCTTTTGTTTTCCTTTCCTTTCCATTAACTCCTCAAATCTCGTGTGTATACAGTACTAAAGAAAACAACTGATGGTAATTTAACAGTTTTCTTAATTTTAGTTTCAGAAATGCTCACATATCAGAGAGCAAATTTCAAATACCAATCTAATTTTTTTCAAATATATGCAGTATTACTGTGAATCCTTAAGAGTTAAATGCATGGGGGGTGGACACATTACATGCAAAATAATTGCTGCATAGACAGATCTCACAGCAAGTGAATAAACTGATATACAGTACAGTATTATAACAAAAATTATGTAATAAGGAATCACAAACTTGACCGAGACAAAGTATAACTTGGCATAATACAAATGGTGCAAAATAATTTTTAAATTAAAAAGTGGTCCCTAATTTTCACATGTAATTAGGAGCATCATGCAACCATAATATACCAGAACGTAATGGGGCTAGCATTGTGGGGGGAGTAGGATGTATTTTTATTCACTTGACAGCTATGTAGACAAAGACTAGGGTTCAAAGTAATAGATGAAATTCTCTGATACTGGAGGCTTGCAGGAAGCAGAGATATTTGGTGTATTATTCGTGGATTTTCCAGCTAGTGGAGAGTAAGTTGCTGGGGCTTCTACAGGAGAATCCCACTTGCCCATCTAGCTGTTGGAGGCTGAAAAATGCAATTTAATTATTCATATTTTTTCACAACCAAGGGGTGAAGGGGAATACATAATTTCTGAAAAAGGGTGACCTAATCCTAATTTGTGAGAGGAGTAGGAAATGGCAGGCCTAGAAATATTGGAAAAAGAAGGAAGGGAAACAGCCATACTATGAGGTTAGGCAGTGCTATTTCCTCTGCTGAAAATAGTGTCCTAGTGCTACAATTTATAGTAAACATTTAATTCTCTGGGAATGTTGTTATCCTCAATACTATATCGAATGCTGTCTATATGGTGTGACTAAAGGAATAGTCTAATTACCATCATATACCGTGGTGCTCCAGGTAAGGTTGAAAATCTCAGGTCGAGTAGCATTAAGTGTATGTATGTAAATAGGTAGTGCACAGTTTACATATTATTTGTCAAAATATGCAGAAGTGTGAATGGAAAACTTTGTGATGTAATGTCTACATTTTATTTTTTATTAACTTCAATGTTTTCTATTTTTAGTAATTATGTGTTTTATTTATTTATGGAAATGATAATATCACTTAAAAATTGCATATTGGCAAATATATCCAGATATTGTACAGTATATTAAAGAAATACTGGGTAATATTTTTTCAGTAGATTATTTTTCTTTAATGGGGGGATGTAAAAGAAGCCAAGAAGAAAAATTTAATCAAATCATACAATGAAATAAAATGACTATGACAAATGACGAGGCTTACCAACATACTGGCGGGGAATGGGAGCATTGGTTTGTGCTCGTCCCATCATCCCCAGGGCACCAGGACGGGACAGGAGACTGGCAGGACCGGTGCGGATGGGCTTTGCTGTAAAAAAAAAGTTTGTCACATTGAACATAGCTAAGCAAGTTACAGCATTGATGGGCTATGTTTGTTTATATATACATCAACAGTCTATTCACAATTTTGTTTAGTTTATCTTAGTCAACAAAAGATTAGACACATAATGCTTTGTAATTTTGATTTCTTAGGGTTAGGTAGGTTTTGCCCTCCTAAGCAGATTTGCTTGTCATGCACAGTATATACTTCATCATGCACTCATTGTGGGTAACAGGGAACAACTGCATGTTTTAGTCTTAGGGTTCTTTGCTTGAACTACCATGTTGTCCAAGGTAGTTCAAGCAGCTCAGTATGCCAGTCAGTGTGTTTGTCACTGTTCAATTTCTCTTTGGCACCACTCAATGGCACAGAGTTTCTCAATTAATATTTTCTGTTCTTGCCATTTAAGATACTTTGACCAGTAACCTCTTGTGATAATTCATATATAATGCTGTATGTGAGAAACCCCTCCTCTCATTCTCTCCATTTCTTTTACTTTCCACTTATGCTTCAAGTTAGTTCTTAGCATCAGGTAATATGTGGGCTAGCTTAGGTAAGTGAACCCAAGGGTAGGTGTGGTGGTGGTCAGGGAAGGTGGCTAGGACATCAACTTGTAGTGAGCAGGAGTTCTCAGCAGTCACCTGTGATGCTAAGAGGAATCACAAGTCCTCTGAAGTTTTATTGATTGTGATCTCCCTTGTATTCATTCTGGACTGGACTGAGTATTATTTAGTGTGTGTATGTAGCACATGTATGACACTGCAGGAATGCTTGAAAATTTCTTGTGGTGCCATGCTGCTTAACTATGCACATTCACATCCATGGACACAAGGAACGTACTTTGGGGCACAAATTGTGATGGATAGTTTTGCTGAAGTAGAGCAATATGTGAACTTCAGATTGGATCTGATGAGCATGTATCTGTATTATTAAATAATGAAGCAATGTACACTGCAATGAAAAATTTACTGAATAGCATATCCATAATAATGCAAAATTGTACAATTTTGGCTATGGGAATGGGAGTGAAAAAGAATTAGCCATTTGAAGTAAAGGAACATCTGAGTTCATAATGCAAATGTTTTTTATAATTGAAAGGTCGAAGGAAATAATACTGAATCATCACAATGTTAATAATAAAGGTCCTTTGGTCAAAATTATTATTTGTTATAGTTTGTTGTCTGTCTTATTCTAACTTTCAACTGAAAATGAAAACTTGTCCTCTAACTTTTATTTATGAATGAGTGGAAATAATAATTACCAATATGTGCTCCTTGACCCCTCCTGGCAAGGTTCTTCTGCCGTACAGCTTCCTTGATGCGGTCAACTTCGTATTGGTAGCGCTTCCTGTCCCTCATGGCTCCTTCCTTAGCCTCCTTGAGAGCAGTCTCTAGTGCCTGCCATATGAGATACATGTCCTATAACTATATTAACACAATGTACAAACACAAGGAAATGCTTGATAAAGTATTTATAGTCGCTGCCTGGTTTTGCATGTATTTCCAAGGACCTCATATTGGAACCAATTATATAATTCTTTGGTAAGGATCTTGTAGGAAAAATACCATGTATTTCAGGACCAAGAAATTTGACAAAAATCTAAATATACCTAATGTTCTGTAAAATTATAACGTTTATTAACACCATACAATGCAATTAAATGAATGCTGTTTGTACTGTAAAATATTAAAGGTTAGTAATATTTGAATTTACCAAATGTCCAGAGAATTCGTTTCTGTCATAATTTGAACTAAAGTATTGAGTTAGTATTTTCAACTTCGACAGGCTGGCTATTCCATGAGCTTATAATCCTGTGGGTTATAAACCCACAGGATTTATATTTATAAAAGCATCTCCTGTTGTCTGTCCTGCATTGTGGCTTGTTGAGCTAAAAGCTGTTGCCCCCTTGTGTTAGCTACATTGGACTTTTTAAAGTAATGGTCATTAATATCTTCCAATTCAGTATTTTAAGTCTTTATGAGGTCATCCCTGTCATGTTTGATTTATAGTGTTGTTAGTCTTGAAGCGCTCAATCATTCTGGGAATGTGAGTTGACTTAGTTCTGGGGTGATTTGTGTTACTGTGCAGAATCTTGTCAAAGAGCAGTTATGTCGTTTTAGAAGGTGAAGTCTCGTGCTTGGCTACAGTAGTTCAACTGGGAGGCACACAAGGTATTTGTATAGCTAAATAACCATTTTCTTTTCCTTGAAGTCAAAGATTTGTTTAATTATTCCCAAGGTTTGTCAGGTTTTATTAATTATAGCTCCTACTTGCTTTGCAACTTTCAATGACTAGTGGATTCTGACTCCTAGGTCCTTTTCTTCCTTAATCTGTTGCATGGTAGTGTTGTTGATTTGAGAGTTGTGACATGCACTGTTATGACCTATGTCTTGCATTTTTCAACATTAAAGAGCATTTGCTAGTCTTCCAAACATTTGTGGAGTTCATTGTAAGATCTCGATATCATTTTCACTTCCTACTTTACCCTAGTTCTTAAGTATTACTGTATCTGCAAAGTTGATAATGCAGGTTGTAATATTCTCATTGTCATTGATGTTTATGACAAAAAGGGTTGGCCTCAAGATGGTATCTTACAGTATACCACTTACCACATTTCTCCAGTCAGATTTATTACCATTTAGGATGACCCATTGCTTTCTTTGTTTTGACTATTGTTTAATCCATTCTAATCCTCTACCATTTATGCCATGTGTTTGTAATTTTCTTGCCAGTCTTGCACATAGTATCCAATCAAAAGCTTTAGAAAAATCTGTATATACTGTATCTGCTGGAAGTCTTTTGTCTGCAAAAATATGAGTAGGTTAATAAGTCAGGATATATTTTTAACAAAACCATGTTGCATTAATTTGACTAGGTTGTGCACTGTGAGAAGTTAATTTTCTTAGGAAATCCATAAGTTTGCTGATATGCAACCCGTTCTCGCAAATTTAATAAGTCAATATTGACTTATTAGTTGCGTGCATAGGCGTGCATATTCTGCACATCCTGCCAGAAGACATGGCAGGATGTGCAGAATACCCCCATTGAAAAACAGAGGTGCAACTGGTACTCTGAGAGAGAACTCTATCAACATCAGAGGTCCGAGACTGTTCAACACGCTTCCACTACACATAAATAAATAAATAAATAAATGTTTATTTAGGTAAGGTACATACATACAAGAAATTTTTACAAAGATTGGTTGACTTATAGGTAGAGCTAGTACATACAATGCCTAAAGCCACTATTACGCAAAGCGTTTCGGGCATCATAAGGGGCATAACTGGCCGACCCCTCACAGTGTTCAAGAGAGAACTGGATAAGCACCTCCAAAGGATACCTGATCAACCAGGCTGTGACTCATACGTCAGGCTGCGAGCAGCCGCGTCCAACAGCCTGGTTGATCAGTCCGGCAACCAGGAGGCCTGGTCGACGACCGGGCCGCGGGGACGCTAAGCCCCGGAAGCACCTCAAGGTAACCTCAAGGTATAGGTGACATACTAAACATAATAGTTTCCCTTGAAAAACTTCATAGAAAACACCGACCTTACCTAACCTACTTAGTATGTTAAAATAAGCATCTTATAGCTTCATAATTACAATTGTTACTTAACCTATTATAGGTATAGGTTAGGTAATAATTGTAATTACGAAGCAATAAGATGCTTATCTTAACATACTAAGTAGGTTAGGTAAGGTTGGTGTTTTCTATGAAGCTTTTCAAGGGAAACTATTATGTTAAGTATGTCACCTATGCACATATTTAATAAGTCAATATTGACTTATTAAATTTGCGAGAACGGATTGAGATATGAGAGGTTGGGCTGATCAGTTGGTAGTTTTCTGCTGAGCTCTTTCTGTCTTTTTTGAAGATAGTGACATTTGCATATTTTCAATCTAGGACGAATTATTCCTTGGTTCAGAGATTTTCTGGACAAGGGTTTCAGTGGGAAGACAGTTCATCTGTTATTTCCTTTATAACTTTGGATTGAGTTCCATCCACATCTGAGGCTTTTGAATCCTTTGCTTTGTCAATGCTCTTCCTAATTGTTTCAGATATTAAGTTCAGTACAAAATATATTTTTGAGACGCCCAGTCATCATGTCTTCCAGGTTGACATTCACCAAGTTTCCTTGCAATCATTGTCGTCAGCCCCCTTAAGGTGGTCAAGGTAACTTTTGATAGTCGGGGCCCTCCTGTCTTTGGTAATTCTTATTGGTAAAAGGTGCTCTGTATACATCCTATCCCCCATTTTTGTAATAGGTGTTGGAAATTCAGACATGGAGACTCAAAATGTAATAGTGAGGTGTGTTCTTACCCCCATGTGGGGTACCTCGGGACATTCTAGGTTGGAATGATGTTCTCCTGTGCTCACTGCATCAACTACAATGATACCCATCCTATTTTTTTCATGTTCTTGTCTACATTATAAATATGAATCCTCTACCTTAAATACTTGAGATTGCATCTCTCTGCCCAAGGTGAGATGCCAGGTCAATCTTTTTTTTCCTTTTATGACATGACTTATGTTTGTGCATTATATCATGCTCCTCTAACCTACCCACCCTCAGGCCCACAACCATTTCCAAGCTTTGCACCCCAATACCTCCACAAGCTCACCTTCCCTATGTTCTGTGACCATAGGCGTTCTAGTGTCGCCAGCTGGCATATCTACCCTGCCTTTTCAGTCTTTTCCCTGGCTATTATTTTGCATCACCTCTCCACTGCTTTGTTCTTTATCTACTGTGGGCCTCTGATTGTCTCATCTTCATTTTCAGTCCACCCCTCTGTCTTATGGCCCTCCCCTTCCCGGCTTGGTGCCTCCTTTGGATACTTACTTATGGCCCTCCTCGGCATATGACCGTCCGTGCTGATATCCACCTAAGAGTCTATTGCTTAAAAGATTTTGTTCTGAAATTTAGACTTGAGTAATAAGTGGATTAGGTGTGTATATAATAAAAGCAAGTGTAGAAGTGAGCTCAGCTACATATGGTAAAAAATAAATGGCTAGGAAATTGAGGTGAAGTTCACCAAATACAACTTGTATGCTTAAAAAAAAAAGTGGCATGTCGTAGAACGTGGGCACAAGTTGACTGCCCATTTATTAAGAACAGTGCACCTCCGAGAACCAGCTCTGAGCAGCTTCTCTGTCGTATTTTAATAAAATAATTGAGGTAAGCAGGTGTCACAGCTAACAGAAATAAAATTTGAAAATACATATAAAAAAATTGTGGTGTTTAAAGCCTTTTATGAGGAGCAAGAGCAATAGTGAAAAGCCTGAACACAGTGAACTGTAACGTGTGTATGAATGAGTCAAATGCATTATCATGGTTAGAGGTGAACTAAACAATGGCAGGGTAGGTGGTGTGCTCACCTTGACCCTGCCCATGGTTGCCTTGAGCCGCTGCTCTAGCTTAGGTACCTCACAGCGGAGATGGGCGTTATCTTCCTCCACCCTGAACTGCCAGAATAGCTCCTGTCCCTCGTCCTCTATCTACAGTAGTGGAAAGAAGTATGGCAACACCCCTAATATGTTCAGCAGCATAGAAGCAGTGATAATTAATGTGAAATCAATCAACTCCAAGTCCATATACTATAATTATATTTTGGATCTTGTCTGAAAAAATCTAATTAATTATCAATTTTAGTTATGTTATTGAATAATTTTGTGCAGTGTTCAGTGCTATCCACGTACAGATGTGGCATTACATGGCAAACCATGAAATAAAATAAACAATCTACTTGTAAAGATTTAACTGCATATGTTTAAGATGCACATAAACTCACTTGGGAGACAAATGTGTATATACCACTTAACTTATCCATCAATTACCATTGTACCCGGTGCCAAAAGTTTCTTAACTACACATTAATAGTATTTTAAGCTAATACTAGTTACGTCACTGAGACATTTGTTTATTAGTATTCATTAATTTAAAAAACCACAGTATCTAGGGTGTTGCCATATACTCCACTATTGTTGGAATATTATAGAGACCAACAAGTATTACAAGGATGGGACATTACCAACTAGAAAATCCATCTTGGCTATATTCTGAAGGAAACTGGCAGTGCTGCTGGCTCACTGTTAATCTTAAACATAGTGATGGTGCTACACAGATGTGATGGGGGGGGGGGTTAAATGATGTTACCTCGATCATCAATTTATGGTACTGTATTCTTTGTTTCTCATACAGTACTGTACTTGTCTTCTTTTTGTTCATGTTTTATCTATTGATGTGATTTCTCCCAACCTTAGTACAGTCTGACTGCATACTACAAGAGTTTAGTATGCAAACATGCTACTGTTTACATACGGTTTACTGCCACTCATCAATTGGCTCATAGAACAAACTGGCAACCGAGGCCTTCTAACATGCACTCCATTAAACTCCATTTTAGTCTTATTGTGAGTACAGGTAGTACTCAGTATTTGGCAATATTTTGCAATTTTGTGATCTTTCAAGGAAAAAAAACCCTGGGTTTATATCAATTGTTTAATGCAATGAAATACCCCTTTTTGGACCCGCGGTAGTTCTCTGGAGCTTAATAAGTTTTATGTTTATTTTTGTTAACAAGCTTAGGTACACAGTTTTATGTTGCAACCCCATTCTGTATGAGGGATTACAGAGCATAGGTTAAGTGCTAGGTATAGTCACCTAACATTCCAATGTTACAGGATTGCTGGCCTTATATGGCTTCAGGTTCTACCAGGCCTCAGATGTTCTCAAGCCTACCATGATCCAGGATCTCGTTCACTCACTGAGGTGAGGAAGAATAGGGATCAGAGAGAGACCCAAAAACCAAGAAAACTACCCAGAATGCCCAGAGGGTACAGCCTAAGCAAAATAAACCACTGTTTGAAATGATTAAAATGAGGAAAGCAATGTAAATGACAGTTGGCAGCTGGTGAACAAAAAAAGGGAAGAGCCTGACAGCAGTAGCCAATTCCTAAACTCTTGGATGAATGGAAATATGTCAATATGCTTCAAGCAGATCCAGGAAAGTGAGCCAAGAACTACTTGAAACCAGCAGGCAAACCTGGGATATTGTGGTCATGTGTAATGCTGGCCTAAGTGATAAGCTATGAAGACCTAGAGAGAGCCTTTGAGAGAGAGAAAAAAAAGTAGTAGCTTTGAAAGCAGGAAAGAGGTTCCCAGAAGAGATGCATAGTCTCAAGTGTCCCAGGCAGCCTGGCTAGTTGAAACTTGGGGTATTCACCCAGTGCCATCTATTGTTTGCATTGTCGTCATTTCACTTCTTTCAAGTACTGTACTGTAGTGGTATACTTTGCCTAGCTTTTCTAGTTGGGTTTTGTTTGGTTTTGGGTTGATCTCTGATCCCCATTCTGCTCTTGCCTTATTGACCTAACTAGATTCTGGTCCTGTTTCTTGGTAGGCTTGCACAAGTCTCAAGAGGCCTGAAAGCTTAGCCATACTAGCACTTAAGCTCCACGAGGCTACTGAGAGGGCCAATGCAGAATAAGCACTTTCTACACAGTACACTTGGTTGCTTCCAATGACAATACTACTCGCCTTTGGAGCTCGCTGTCAACCCTACTCTGTTGTTGACAACAAAATTGACAAAATTCCTTGTCAATTTTGTCAATTCCTGTTACTATTTTGTACATAATGATCATATTGCCTCCTTTTCTGCTATCTTCTAGTTTGGTATATTTAACACCTTTAACCTCTCCTTGTAACTTTGTCTTTAAGTTCCAGAAGTCATTTAGTTGCACATCTTTGCAACTAAATACTAATACTAGGTAATACTGACTCACATTTTGTCTGTAACCTTTTCTTAATACTGTACTGTACATTTATCTTTGTGAATCCTAATTTTCATGTCTTATATTTAGAAAAGTAGTTTAATTTTTAATTCCCTGTGGCAAAAATATTTGACTAGACAGAAATATTTAATCTTATCATTACCATCCCCAAATTTAAATGGTGCATGAAACTAAACTCACAAGCAAACCCAGTTAACTTTGAAGTCCAAAATGAGAACATATTAGCAGTGTTACATGTATAACTTTTACATAACTCAAGTGTTCCATCTCGTTACTATTCACAGTTTTTACAACTTGCTAACGTGATCTCATTTTGGAGACTCGGAATTTGTTGCTTCCATACCTTAACCCTCTCCATGGTGGCCCTGAGCCGCTTCTCTAACTTAGGCAGCTCACACCGGAGGTCGGCATTGTCCCGGACCAGTTGTTTGTGCACCTTTGTCAGCTGGTCTAGGTTATTTTCCAGAAAGCTAATCTTCTGTTTTTGTGCTACGGACCCTCCAAGGATATCTTCATCTTCTCCTGCAGCAGACTGAATAAAAAGGAATGAAGACATAGGTTAAATTATACTGTATATGTAGGCAGTCTTAAATCTATACAGTATCTGCCACTCCACAGAGCATATTTTCACCAAAGAGTTTTCAATCTAAATAAGATAATCATGCGAGTTAATTTTTTAGCATGTGTTATATTTAATACTATGACAACTTTTTAGCACCTGTTATATTTAATACTAATCTTAATATGTACAGCATTATCTAGACCTAACTTTTTTAAGGTACTTGCTTTCGCAGTACATACACTGTATTGTAACAACAAAATAATGAAAGTGGAAGATGATTGTACAGTTTAGAGTTTTAACCCAAAAGACCATGCTTTCCACCTACTGCTTTCTTTCAGCTGGGTTAAAGGTTGCGTTTGACTTCACAGATGCTTGGTTTGCTGTGTGTATGAACCATTGCTTTGTTGGAGCCTTCATCCAGGCACATTGCTTCTGTAGCTACTGTTTAATATGCACTAATGCTTTGATATACTGATAAGGGTTCGGTTCTCTGCTTGTATAGAAAGCACGGGACCTTGTCAGATTTTCTTGTTGGTCAAAGTGTCAGTGATGCAAGGGCTCTGTCCTCCACAGGTTAGCTTTTCAAAGGGTCCTTTGTCTGCCATCTCCCTTCTCTTGCCAAGAGTTTCATGTAACTTCTTCACCTGTCATGCAGATGCTTTCAAGAGTGGATTTGGTAGGCAGGAAGTCTGTCCCTCCACTCTTCCAGGGACAATGTGAGCCCAAAGCCTCAATTGGAACCAGCACATCCCTTCTTTTACAAGTGGAGGATTATTCTCACGTCTAGCGGGAGTCGGAAGCTCCTGTGTGGTAGCTTCCTCTTTCAAATATTACTCTGGGGCAAGGGTTCTGCTACCTGACACGAGTTGGTTGCTGGTCTCTTGTCTGCATTAGTGGAGGGGGTGCCCCAACCAGAGGACTGGTGTCAGAGTTCAGATGAGAAACTGGCCATTTTCGAGAATGCTAATTGGTGGTCCTTGGGTTGCCAATTAGTATTTGAATTGGCTTTTGAGATTTTTAGAATGTATTTTCTGACAGTTATTCCATCTAAATTAAGTACTGTATTTTCTAGTCTCTCTAGCACAAGAATAATTTGAAAGTATAGATTTAAAAGTTTCTTGCCATAGTGGTGCAGATTGATAATCTGTCCTGGAATCAAATAGTTCTTGCCTTAGGGAGCAACCGAGTAACTAGTTAGGAAAGTACTTTTTATACTCAAAACCCGATTTAAACAAGAAATATAATAAGCTGTGGTCTATCATAAGGTATACATTTCTAGTTATTTTTACAGAAAGTTTGTACTGTACTGTACTCTGAAGATATTGCACAGAAATAAATTACAACAATGAATGACAACATTGCTTCCAAGGTTGCTAATGATGTCATATTGAGCCTCCAGCCTGAGCTATGACATTTGGGTGCTCCCTAAGTAAGATCCTCAGTTTCTCGGAGAGGAACTTGCACAGTCAGGTAAATTCGCATTAGACTGATACTGAAAAACTAAAAATTTACAAACATCCAAGAATGGTAATACTTAGGAAGTGACTGGAGAATACTCAATATAACTGGGAATGATTGACACAGGTCAGTTCCAACCCCTCCCTTAGTATCATGTGACCAACAAGAGCTCTCAATAACTCGTTGACCTGCCTGGCCGTAGAAACCAACAGTTTCTGGTTTGCAGTGGACTATGCTTACACAGTATTTATAACATTCTAATATTAATGTGCATAACTAATGCTTCTCACATGTGTTGGTTCATTCTGAGCTGGATTGAGTATTCTCCAGTGACTCCATGTTACCTACAGTATAATGACCTTGCAAGGATGTATGAAAATTGCATGTGGTGCCAGAGCTAATATGTCATTCAATGGAATTGTCATTGTTGCTGCCTTTGGTGTCTGACTAAGATTTACATGTGCCCTTGGAGAGTATCTTCCTTAAGGGAACAACTGAACAACTGCTCAGAAAGGAGCTTTTGATACCAACTTGAGAAAACACTATTATTAATATTTCTACAATACAGTAATTTGATTGATTAAACTGAAGGCAGAACTTTCTGCACATTTGAAAACATGCACTGTATACTAACCCTCCTGACTCTGGCCTGCAGGTCCTGGACGAAAAGTTTCCTTAGGTTATGCAGCGTCTGAAGCTCTTTGGCCACAGTGTCTTCAAGGCCCTTAAGATCATGGTGCGCCTGTTCTCGGCGATCATTCAATAGACTGTGGCATAGCAGGGAACTTGTTAGTAACTTATAAACATGTATAAAAGATGCATTAGCAAAGAACGGCTTTATTTCACAAAACTGTTATGGCAAGAATTAAATATAAATTATCCATCACAAAATATACTTTCCTTGACTTTATATGATATTATACTGAATATTCATTTAGAAATGGAAAAATAATTTTGGATGATAATGTTACAGATGCTCAATAAATGTATCTCATCCTTGGTAGAGAAGGGGAAGGCCTCGTGTACAACCTTCCATACACATTTCAACTGCTTACAAATGATTAATACTTTTTTTTTACCGAGCCTTTGAAATATTTGCTGAAGAATATCACATGCTGGTCATGCTAGACCACACAAGGAAAGCTGTTGCCACTTTCTTGCACTAAGAAACAACAATATTTGGTAACAGTACAGATTGCCTTGGGTACATATGGAGGTGGGCGAGTGGTAGACAGAAAGCAACAACAACAAAAATACACATGTGAAAAAAATAGTGGCAACAGTACAGTATATAGTGAAAATGTTGTGCAATGTTGGAGATGATAAAGCAGAGCTCGGAGCGATGCTTCACAGAGGAGTGCTGTGGAGAAGATGAAGCAGACCATTGTGTGGCATTTCAGGATGGAGAGGGATGGGTAGCAAAAGAATCATCGATGGGAGAAGGGTAACATTGTTACATACCAAATATTGTTACAATGGTCTGTGAACTAAATACAATAATATACAACATCTTCATCCACAACTGTCAATATTAACATCTTCAAGCTGAAAGAAACTATTTAATGGTGTTGATATCCTATTACAGTGTACTGAGAGTATTGTGCATTACCACAAAAGTTAGCATGATAGTGCTATAACTTTTCCAATGTCTTGGAAATAAATAATTCAGTCGAATTTATACACTGCTACATAACAAAATTTATAATAAATTTTTCTATGTACAAAATTTGAATTTTATGATACTTCACTTACAATTTTACAGTTTCTCTTTTATTTAGAGCGACTTTTTTTTTTGCTTTTTCTAACCATTGTTTTTTTCTCATTCTAGTGTTTTAATGTTAATTTCATATGCCTGTAATTTCTGTGCTAGTTTTTGTTTGGACCTTATGAAGAGCTGTAGAGAAATTTATGTAGACTACATCTACTGAAAATTCTTTGTGTTGCTAAATACAAATAATAAATATGAGGAGGATCATTTGCCAGTATATACTGTATTTTTGACATGGTAGAAGGGGACTGACAGTTGAGTGGACAGCGCTCGGGATTCGTAGTACTAAGGTTCGGCCTGTTAAAGCCGTTGTCAACACCAGACTGGTGTTGACAACAGCTTTAACAGACCGAAACGTTCATCTCTCTTCCCCATTTCTTTGTGGTTTTTTCTGCAAACTGATACGTATATTAGATAATTAAACTTATACTGTATATTATTTTAACATTCTTGTACAGTATATAACTGTGATAATGGAAATATTAAGCATGTTTATTTTGGAGCATGGTACTGTACACATGCCATGCCATGCCATGCTGTGCTACTGAGACTAATGACAGAACCTACCTGATCACCTTCAAGTTTAGAGTGGTCATGAAAGCCTTTTCAGTGCCAATTTCCTATCAAAAGAGATGTCCTAAAAACTATTTTTAACAGTAACAATGCATGTCTAAAGTTTGATATACCCTGTATGTTATTTCTTTTACTATTTTACATTACAAGTCTATACTTCTCCAATATCTAGTCCTGCCTTCATTTCAATAAAGATATATTCCTTACATTCCATGCTGGATTAAGTAGTGATATACAGTTTTATATTATTTAAGTTTTGTTTATAGTTGTATTGTTTTTATGTAGATTCTGTGTTAGGTATGTGTGTGTAGAATTCTGTAAATATTGTTGCATGCTCAGTGGAAACATTGAGACAGATTAATGCATGCATATGGAGGTAGGTGGGAATACTGTATATTGCCCTTCTGTAGATGCAGCTGGATAGTTTGCCAATAGAAATGCAACAAAAGTATTTACTTACAGAAACCATATGAGAAGTTATTTTTAATCATGAACTTAATGAGCCATGATAAAAAATGAACCTGGAACCTTATACAATCCTAATTAACTTTTCAGTACACATTGCATTTTTTTAGGCTATTTTTACTTATATTCAAGGGTTCTTGGTAGTACAGTGGCTACTTTCTCGACTCGCATTTGAGGATCTTGGGTTCGATTCCCACGTGAGACAGAAATGGTTGGGAATGGTTTCACCTAGCTGTAAATAGGCACCTGGGAGTTAGGTAACTGTTGTTGGGTTGCATCCTGGGGAGGGTCTATAGTTCAACGTAAAGTTCAACCGAAATATATTACATACATACACAGGCTTCCTGTCCCTGACAAAAATTATTGTACCAGTGGTAATTTTTCAAACTAAAACAAGAACAAATTCTGGATATGATATACATCATTACATTTAGGAAATACTGTACAGTACTTTGTTTTACTACAGTAAATACTGTATCAATCACCATACAGTAATTTGTTTAAAATGTAACTTATTTGTCCTCCATAAGAATTTGTTTACCTTACAACAACAGTGTAAACATGCAACTGACATTTACTACACTAAAAGCACAGTCAGAACAAACAATTAATCATTAATTCAGTAAATACTTACCTGACAAAATTCTTGCATAGTAAACTATGTTTCAAAAGTTATGCTTAGAAGAATTTAGTATATTTTAATATTTGTAATATATCTACTAAACATTTCATTGAAGATGGTGGCAACTTTTAAACATGCAACTAAAGCATGCACACAACATGTAAACAATGTAAATCAACATTCAACTTTTTGTAAACATTACATTAACAACACTATACAATGGATACTGAGGAAATTAGGATAAGAAGCTAAATAATTCATAGTGTGAACTTAGAGGTGACAAGGCGAGTCCCAGATGGATAACCAATGTTTACACCTGACAAGAAACTGCTGTCAAAAGGTGCAAAGCAAAATTAACAGCCTTCAGTGAATGTTGGAGAGAGCAGCAGCCTCCATTTAATTAAATTAGTGAGATTCACTACTGAATAAATTAAACAAGAGCCTCCAAACTTTCATCTAATAAAAATTAATTTTATATAGTATTGGAATTAAGAAGCTGCATCAGTGCAAACATTATCTCACACACAGCATCAAAGAACACAAGCACTGAGGCACAAAGAGGCTACAGGAAGTGAGCATTTATTTAGGGCCAAACAAGGGTTAATAAAAAAAAAAAATCCAAGGTGGGTGTGGGAGGCAAGGCCAAGGTTGAATCCGAGCAAATGGCCCAAGGCAAAGCCAGGCCATGGTGATATAAAGTGGTTAAGTGACGTACTGTCTAGAGCGTCCTCACCTTTTGTGCAAGGCCAGAGTGCGAGTACAATTTATATCATCTTACTGTCTAATACATGTGTACTATTGCACTCCTTTTCTTGAGTATTCTATGCAAAATAGATTTTGTAACTGACAATACAGAATTTGAAACACACATGCGATACAGACTGTTAATCGCTCACTGGTCTTTTGGCCATTAATTCAGCTCATAAGTCAGACAGCTTGGGGAGGAGAAGGGGGGCCTGGGGAAAGTCTGAAGAGTCTGGGGTAGTTTGAAGAAACCTTGATTGGCCAGGAGTTGAGAGTGCCTACAACCCTGAGAGCCCAAGGACTCACCTTGTCGAGCCTCTGGGAGTCCAGTGACGCAAGCTAATAGTTTCGTGAAGGAGAAGAGAGACCTCATTGAGGTGCTGAGCCCACCGAAATCCAGCAAAACTGAGAAAGACCAGGAAATATGCAAAATTGAGCCTATCCTGGATTATCTACTCTATATCCTGGTTTGGTTTGATTCTCGGGGTCTGAATTAGCTCTATCAAACTTATTGTTTTCATTAGTACCATGAAAACTTAGTGCTGAGCCACCGGTTGGTTAAGAGTCACAGCTGAAGACTAGCACTGGTACTCTTACTGTCCAACCAGATATGCTAATGTCCAAATGGACATGATCTTTATACTTTCCTAAACTTATGCACTGTACTGAAATAGTTAACAAAGGAAAGGTATCTAGTCTAATTATATTTTCTAATAATAAGCAAGCAATACAAGGCAAGACATTACTTTTTAATTTAGTCCCAGCTTAAAATGCCTTCCCTTTAAGCATGCACAAATATCTTATTTAATTATTAAATCAAGATTTTATATAAAAAAATAATTTTCATATACTGTAAATGCTAAATTATGATTGATTGCAGAAAAGTAACTTAACAAAATAATATGGTCATGCTAAAAGCTTGGTGAACATGGTTTATTATATTAAGGTTGATTAAGCTCATCAATTAATAACAGGTTTTGAGAACCACAAGGTTTTCTTTGGCAGTATATTATGCACTGTAGTGTTCCTACATGTGTCTTCAAGGTGACTATGAAATTGCTTAGTGGTAGTTTCTCCTCTTTCTGGTTTACATTTGGGTTTTGTTGTCCTTTCATGTTGTGGCTGTTTCTTGACCAGAATTTCATACCTTATGCTATCATCTCTTGTCATTAGGTGTTAGTGGGGTGACTGTTGCTTGCATTCATCGTTGCTACCTTTTCGGCACTGTTCCATAAGCTGTATCAGCCATTTTTTTCACTTCCAGCCTGCTATGCTCTTCCCGAGCCATCCCGGTCACTCGCCTGTGTCTTTGCTGTTCTCTTCTCCTCAGGTTCTGCTCTGTTGGCCCTGATGGGCATTTTGTTTGTAGTCTTCTCTTCTGGCAAGGAATGGGTCAGGTGGTTTTCTGAGGGGTCTTTTGGCTGTTGATGTTTGATTGGTTCAACCAGGGGTAAATAAACTGTTGTGTACAGTGGCAATTCTTTGCCACTGGGCATGACATCTAGCCAGCCTGTAGTCTGCCTCATGCCCATGAGGTCTGGAAATATGCTGTGGTTGTAGCCCTCTTTTTCAACTTATCCTGAGTTGTTTTTTGAGGATAGGAGTTTTTGTGGGGTAGCAGGGCCTTGAAGGCCCATTCATTAGTCTATGTTCCAGGGCCTGGTCTGCTTTTTTTTGTCTCTTTGCTTTGTCTTAATACCTACCTTTCTCCTCCTTCCTGATAAGTCCCTAGTGTTTCTTCATCGTGGTTAGTTAACTTCAGGGAGCCACAAGTGGCTTTCCCAGAAACCCAACATTGAAAGCAATGAAACACTTTCTGGATGACTCCTGGTGGCTCCCTGACTTTCTCCCTACCTCCTTCCCTACAAGGTTCATCAATTGGTGGGCATTGTTTTTACAATTGCTAAAGAACTGACTTAGCAGGGTTAGGGAAGATCAGGGCACCTCTAGTTGTGGCAGTTTGGTACAGTACTAAGGAGTTCAAGCTAGTTTCAAGAGTTTCAATCTATGATTAGGGTGTTCATTTGGCAATTTTGAGGCTTCAGTTCTTTAGAACCCAGCAGTGGTCTGTAATGCTGCCTTGACTTTCTAGATGTTTTCCTAATGGGGTGGCAAAGTGTCACCTACTCTCTGCACCTCTGATTAGACCAGATTCTGGCTCTCGTCCCTATTACGCCAAACATAACTCCACGACAGATGAGACCTATTAGTTGAGAGCAATGTCTGTGAGATAGCTTCTGGGAGCCACCGAGGCTCATCCAGAAAGAGATTTTGTTACATTCAATGCTTTTTTCTGTTAGTCTTGTCATTTACAATTAAGCACTGCAATGAAAAATTTCAATGGTATACACTAAACCAGAGCAGCAAAAACAAGGTTGGACTACAGTATTTATTTTGTGATAAATGTTATGATTGCTTTAAGACGTGACAAATCATTATAGGTTTTATTTCAAACAATTTTCAAAAAACGAAACGTAATAAAATGCTAACTTTTCACTTCATTTATGGAAAAAATTGATCAATGTTGCAGTACTGATAGGGGAGAAATAAGTATTGCAAGATCTTAAATGTAAAATTTCATGGACATGGAAGCAATCAAATATGGGAGCTTACTCAAATTGTGTATAATACACCAGCAAATCATTTCAAGTATCTGGTGTACCAATTAAGAGAATATTTACAAGTATAACAATCAAGATTAAATGTAATGAATTGATTTATTCTTTTGAACTTCCAGTACCTCACCAGGTCTAATTCCAGATCTTACCTAACCTTCCTGGATTCTGGAACGTGTGCTAGAAATATTGCCCTCTCACTTTCGGATTTTCCCATCAGTTGAGGATTCTGTTTTTATGGTGGCTAGTTCCCTGGCTGTTGCTTCTGGTTGTTGGGATGGGAGGCTTTACACTCTTTGTCAGAAGCATATCTTTGTTTTTTTGGGCTATGGGCTTAAATTTTATTTGTTTGGAGCCTTCTCCTTTATCTTGGTTAAGACTGAGACTTCTATCTTTCAAAGGGGGTTGCTTAGTTAGTCGGACAAACCAAGTGTCAATAAGGCTACAGCATATGCCCTTTCCTATGGCTGCAGTGTGGCACAAGTAGCATGCTACTTGTGCTCTTGGCATCAAGGCCTTGTCTGTCAACCCTGTTTCTAAAGTTCCTTGTTTCATGGAACCCAAGTTATTAGCAAAGTTGTTTCGTTTGGTTTGACTGCTAGTTAAACTTGTGTATTGTTGCTCATCATATGCAGAATTTTGCTGTTTTGATGGCTTTCTTTGCCAGCTTGTCCATGGATAATACTTGGGTCCAGTGCTTCTGACTGTCCAACAGAGTACTGGTCTTTCATTACTTGGATATCTTTTAACCTTGCTGCAGTTGGGTGTTTGGTGTACAGCAGACTGTCTTCTGCCCAGTTCTTCTCTCGGTCTGCTTTTTCTTTATTACTGACCACTTTTCTTTCTAGCCACTTGTGAGAGTCAGCTTGGAGAGCTACTAAGGGGTCTTTTTCAGAAATCCAGTATATATGAAATGTAATAATGCACTAATTTCTAGGGAGGCCCCCAGTACAGTACTTCTTGTCCATGTTACCTTCTTTCCTAAGGGGGTAGGGAGGTTTGGCATGGACAGCTCCAGAGTGAGATAGTGGGCTGTCTGGAACCTCAAGTAATCAGGTCTGTGATCTGGTGGAGTTGAATAGTTATCCTGTGGTAATGATAGTTTACCTTTGAGTCCCTCGATTCCATCAAAGAACAGCTCGTTTTGTTGTGCTAATGCTTTCAGTTTTTTTGCCAATTTTTCTCTGATAACTGGTTTCTTTTGTCTTCTGCATGCGAGTGATGCAGATTCTGCTTCTGGCTCCCAATAGGTGATGGTTGGGTCTCAGAGGTCTCAGGTGTGCTGGGCGATGGTTTAGTGGATCCCGAGTGAAGCTCGGGGAGCTACCGAGTGGTCTCTCCCAGAAAATGAGAGGTGTGTGCAAGGAGACATGAATGACATTGCTAATTAGTGAAATGATGAATTAAGATTTAAGTTTTTTACAGGATCATGGTAATTGGAGGAAATTATGCAAAGTCATCTGATAAAATGAGCATCTAAAAGCATAACATAAATACATATGTTGGGTTCTAAATTCAAGTGAATTTCTGCTTCAATAACAAATGTTCCCGAAATTTCAAGTTGCTGTATCCAATGTTTTCTTAATTCTTTCAATGTGAAAATTTCGTAAAGTCAATATTGTAATGAAATTATGTACACAGCTGAAGCCCTGCAGGACAAATTTTAATTTAAAAGAAGTTAGAACTTTGCTTATATAAAATATCCTTTAATATTAACTTATTATACCTTATTATAAAAATAACAATTTCAAAGAAGTATAGTACTCTGCATCAAGTGTATACTGTAATTTAAAATTGGTTTTATATCCACAATGCGTCTCATCTTTTTTTGTCGAGTTCGCAAACTTTATCTGTGCTCCTCAAAATACGTTAGCTGAGGATTTTTCTTCTACTAGGATCTCTTAAGTTTATTTTTTTAAGCAAAACAAGAATAGTTAACTCAAATTGATTTAGCATGAATGCTATTTAGCAGTGTAAAGTGCTCTGAAGCACATTTTAAATAAACTTTGCATTCAATGCATGCTGCTGAATAGTGTCTATTATCGTTATTATTTTTTTAATTAGCTTTAGGTTCACCTTTCTTTCCTATTCAGTTGATGATAAAATCTACTTTATCAAGCTTCCAAAAATTACTTGTCTTATCTCACTGTACAGTAGTTTACTCTGCTGGATTTGCATTCTACAAGTGGACAATATTTAATTGTAAATAATTTTTATTTTTTTGTACTCACTTGACATTCCGAGTATGTATTCACTGGAAGCTTTGATATAAAGTTGACTGCCACTTAGAAAATAATAAACAATTTTGCAAGTACTGTAGTGCAAAGGCCATGCATGAAGCTGGTACATTCTGCAAAACAAGGTGCTATAATAATGAAGCTTCAGTGAATGTTGCATATGTGGTTTGTAACATATCATGGGACACACTCACCACTCCACAAGTCTTTATTCATATCAAGTCTCTAGTGGGAAATTACAGTGCTACTGCAGTGGTTAAGGACAATTTCATTGGGATTGTGACTTAAAATTTAACCAACAATAACAAAAATTTATGATTCAAGTGTTATAAGTAATTTTCAGTGTAAGAGTATTACAACTGCAATCATTAAATACTACATAAACTATTTTTCCCTGGAGATTGAGGCTTAGAAATGTTTATATATGATGTTGTGAGTTACAGTCAACAGCCCATAACATCCATTACAACCCCATGAGTAACTTACAACAAAATAGCAATAGTTAAATTAAGCACAAATAAAATGGCGTCAAATTATAAATAAAAAAAAAATAAATAAAAGCAGTCATCTGAAGAGGACGTTATCACATACTCACATAAGTTCATGAAGCCGAGTGCTCTTCTCTGCCTCCTCAATTTTGAGCTTGTTGTGTTCTGCCTTCAGCTGCTCATGTTCCACACTCAGTTTCTGGTTTTGGCTTTAGAGATGGAAGTGTTATACACAATTAGTGCAAAACAAATACTGAAAAACACTTAATATATGATGTCTCACTTTTTATATATCATTTATGTACATTTAAAGGCCCCCAAATATATGCAGTACATTTTCTTAGTAGCTAAAGGTTTGTGCTGACGTGTCTTATTTAATGTGACATCACTGGGAGCAGACCTCCCAGATACAAGCTCCCCAAATAACTAACAATAAATTTAAACTAATATTTTTTAGTTGTGAACTCACTCCTTGAGGTCCTCTACTAGTGCTTGTTTGGCATTAATCTCGAGTCTGAGCTGTGCCACTTGCTTTTGGTGAAGCTCTCTGTGAGTCTCCATCTGTTTCTCAAGTGCCTCCTTTGATAGCCCCTCTGATACAGTGAGGCCCTCGGCTGCTTTCAGCTGAGCCACTTCTTCACCCAGAGAGTCAACCTGTTAATATTACACCATCATTAACTCTGCATGCATCTAAAGGCTAAACTTGTTTTTCAATACCATCCACATCTGTCTAAATATACAGTGTTTATAAGAATGTTTCTTTAAACAAATGAGAGCAGCCATATAGATAACCTTAACACTTGCATAATCCACACAAACTAGGACAACTGGGTTGAGCAAATTAAGTGAGAAGGTGGTGGAGGCCAAAACCATCAGTAGTTTCAAAGCATCACAACTTTCCTCCTGTTCCAATTTTTCCATCTGCACTTACTTGTTCTTCAAGTTGTCTTTTGCGAATTTCTACCTCATGCATGGACTCTTGCAGCGTTTTCATGCGGGCCTCGTGTTGGCTGATCAGGAGGCGGCATTCACTTAATTCACGTTCATATTCATCAATCTTCTTGTTGCAGTCGCCCTGTTGAACAATAGTAAATTTAAGCTGCAGAAGAAATGCCCAAACATTTAATGAATTACAAGAGAGAGCTTAGTAAGTTTGAGTTCCTTAGTCATTATGTGCCTATGTAACTTTGTTCATACCACTCACAGGTTGGGTTTGAGGTTCACTTCCACTCACAGGATGGGTATGGGGTGTATAATAAATTCATGAATTACAATAACTAAACACATTACAAGACATTTAACATCCATTACTTATGTTCAGCAATCTTTCTTTTGTGGAGCTGCTTTTCCCATGGTAGAATAAAGCTTTCAAAATTGATTCTCTAGCCAAAAATGTTTGCATTTGTAAATGTTAAAAAACATCTCATTCAATGCAAGAGTGTAATGAATAGTTCAGCATGATGATACTTATATACTGTATAATAGCTATGCTGCTAAATTATCAAATTTAACGAATACATGTAGATGTACTCTACATGTTAAATAATTTATTACCCAATATAATTATTGTAAATAATGTACCTGGAAGTTCTCAAGGGTGCTGCAACGCTGTACAAGGTTACGCACTTCACTCTTCATCTTTGACACATACAACCGAGCCATTGTGAACTCTTCCTCTAGTTTGTTGGGGTCACCTGAGTTCTGAAATTTAATTATAATAATAGTAATAATAATATGGAACTTAGATATTTTTAAATTACAGTATAGTATATCAAGGATGCTATTTTGCATGTACAAGCCAGTATATTTGACTCATATTTTTATCTGATTTCTCCACCCAGTGAGATGGGGGATGTTAGATGAACTTAAATGAAATTAGATTAACTCCATTCTCTGTAATCCCTCATATAGAACAGGATAGCAGAAGACTGCTGTGTTAATAAAGACTTGTTAATGAAGTAAGTGCCAGGCACATAGTATTATGCCAATAAATAAGATATAGTTATGAGTAACTATGAAACACAGCCAAGAATGAACCATTCAGTTGCCCTAAAAGTAAGGTCAACTATGTCCTCAGGATTAGGATCATGAAAATCTTGCAGTTAATATTCTGCACTGATGCCCAAAGTTTTTTTACAAACAACCCGTTCAGGGTCAAATGTTACTATACCGCTTCCCTACACAACCTCAACTGCTTGCATGGAAGAAAGGCGTATCCTTAGGGGATTCACTAGTGAAGCCAAGATTCAAAAAGCAAAGGAATGTTTAAATTAAATTGAAATAAAATAAACTTGAAGTTTAAGGGAGCTCTGACATGTGTGTACTGTATTACCATTCCCTCACCTTTAGATGTGAGGGAATTATTGATAGACTACAGAGTAGACAGCTTCTGACTCTTGTTAGAAGGCTGTGAGCTTTTCCTTTCCACATCTAATGGGAAGGGAAGTTTGCCCTACTACTTTTTCCTGGAACACGAGACCATACAATCAGTTTATACCCACGTTTGCAATTACAGCCCAGTGATGAGTGTCGACGAGTTACCTTGATAGAGAGGTCTCCAGCAGTGCCTCCAACCACATTGCCAACTTCTCCAAGATCAGAGAGCAGTGAGAACAGCATCTCATTCATCCTTCTCCGCTGGTGCACAGAGGAGTCCTTCATTTGTTGTAGCTCACCTTGCATGCTTGTTAAAGCAGTCTGTTAAACAAACATATATATATTATATATATAGAAATTATCAACCACACTACTGTGGAAATAAACATTTAATTCACCTGGGCACTAGGAGACTCGAACCACCGACCCTCATGAGTGTGAGGCAGAAGCTCTAATCACCATACTATGAGACAGCCTTGGGCACAAGGAGGCATAATATGAGTCTCCTGGTACCCAGGTGAATGACATGTATATACACTAATGATAAAATAGTACTTAACATGGTTAAAATACGGTGGAGAGAGTTGTTTCAAATGAACAAACTTATAAATTAGTCTAATGTGTGAGTGTATTTAGCCGTAGAGCATTACACTTGTGATTAATGAGGAACCCCAGGAAAAGTATTCTTCCGCATACTTAACCATCAACTCAATAATGTGTTATGTACTCTTTTACAAATCAAAATGTTCAATATTTAATAGAAAATAACATGAGAATTTATATTCCAATAATTGCCAGAAATGCTATACGTAAAACAAGGCATTATACAAAATGATGGACTGTATTATATATTTATTTGTTTTACTGATTTATCACTATCTCATCTTCACTTCTTATGGCTGTATTGGTATCCTGTTATTGCAAATACAGTAGTGCCAGAGGATTTTGTCCTACCTGCTTCTCTGTTAGTTCCTCGTTGAGTGTCTCATTCTCCTTGCACTTGTTCTCCACCTCCTGACTCTTCTGGTCGTAGTTAAGGGCCAGCTCCTCCAGAGCCTGTAGCACCTCTTTCACTTCATCCTTGGCAGAATCATTCTCTGCCTGAATCCTAGACATCTCTGTTTGTAGAACTTCATAGTCACGGCGGGTTGCAGCAATAAGCTGTGAATTAATGTGATTTTGTAGAAATAAAAACACAAATATAAATGACGTTATGTCATTTCTCGGGGAGTATGTACGGTGTAAGGCATTAGTAATGCTACAGACTCCTAGCTACCCAGCTAAACTGTAAAAGCTAAGTCAGTATTGCAGCCCAAAATACAGCTAGAAAATATGAGAAAGAATGGAGAGGTTCCACAAGCCACCAGCTGCGAGTATCCCAGCTATAAATATTTAAGATATAATGGTCAGTAAGTAAATTAGGCCAATTAAGTTAGACCATCTGTACTTAGGTTTGTTTAGTTATCAGTTCATTAATTTAGTAGGTAAACCTCAATGCTATTGTCACCACTACTGCATATATAGAATCTGGAGGCCATCAGACAAGGCCGAATTAAGGGATTTTGGACGCTAGATCAAAATGTGTAGGTCTTTAGTGTAATCTAAAATTCCTAGTAATAGCTCATTTGCGAAATACCCAATCTTGTTGTATTTCTATACGTACTTCCTCCTGCTCGAGCATCTGTTCCTTGAGCTTCTCAGCCAGCTGACTGTGCTGGTTGATCTCCTCGTCCTTCTCGTCAAGGCTCAGGTACAGCTGCTCCCGTTCCTTCTCCCACGCGTCCCGCACCTCGTTGCTCATGGGCGGAGCTGCTGACTTCTTAGGCTCTAAATGGTAAGTTTTGTAGCATGATGCATTTTGACAGGGAAAATATTATGATCAGCTATGCTATTTCTTTTTTGGGCTGGAAAATTTGAGGAGGGTCCCGACCTTGGATGACACTGAAGGTCGTATCATCAGCAAATGGTATAGCAATAATTGGGTAAAAGGAGCTAGGCAAGTGTGTAATTACCTAAATAATTACCCAAGTGTAGTTACTGGATGAGAAGACGGGATACCGTGAGCTTACGATGTTCCGTCTTCTCAATACTCTTTATCAAATAACACTTTGAAACTACTGAATGTGTAATTACCTAAGTGTAGTTACAGGATGAGAGCTACGCTCGTGTGTGTGTGTGTGTACTCACCTAATTGTGCTTGCGGGGGTTGAGCTCTGGCTCTTTGGTCCTGCCTCTCAACTGTCAATCAACAGGTGTACAGGTTCCTGAGCCTATTGGGCTCTATCATATCTACACTTGAAACTGTGTATGGAGTCAGCCTCCACCACATCACTTCCTAATGCATTCCATTTGTCAACCACTCTGACACTAAAAAAGTTCTTTCTAATATCTCTGTGGCTCATTTGGCCACTCAGTTTCCACCTGTGTCCCCTAGTGTGTGTGCCCCTTGTGTTAAATAGCCAGTCTTTATCTACCCTATCAATTCACTTGAAAATCTTGAATGTGGTGATCATGTCCCCCTAACTTCTGTCTTCCAGCGAAGTGAGGTTTAATTCCCGTAGTCTTTCCTCGTAGCTCATACCTCTCAGCTTGGGTACTAGTCTGGTGGCAAACCTTTGAACCTTTTCCAGTTTAGTCTTGTCCTTGACTAGATATGGACTCCATACTGGGGCTGCATACTCCAGGATTGGCCTGACATATGTGGTATACAAAGTTCTGAATGATTCCTTACACAAGTTTCTGAATGCCGTTCTTATGTTGGCCAGCCTGGCATATGCCGCTGATGTTATCCTCTTGATATGGGCTGCAGTGGACAGGTCTGGCATGATATCAACTCCCAAGTCTTTTTCTCTCTCTCTGACTCTTGAAGAATTTCATCTCCCAGATGATACCTAGTATCTGGCCTCCTGCTCCCTGCACCTATCTTCATTATATTACATTTGCTTGAGTTAAACTCTAACAACAATTTGTTCGACCATCCCTTCAGCTTGTTTAGGTCTTCTTAAAGCCTCAAGCAGTCCTCCTCTGTCTTAATCCTTCTCATAATTTTGGCATCGTCAGCAAACATTGAGAGAAATGAATCTATACCCTCCGGGAGATCATTTACATATATCAGAAACAAAATAGGACTAAGTACAGAGCCCTGTGGGACTCCACTGGTGACTTCACGCCAATCTGAAGTCTCACCCCCTCACTGTAACTCTCTGCTTCCTATTGCTTAGGTACTTCCTTATCCATTGGAGCACCTTACCAGCTACACCTGCCTATCTCTCCAGCTTATGTACCAGCCTCTTATGTGGTACTATGTCAAAGGCTTTCCGACAATCCAAGAGAATGCAGTCCGCCCAGCCTTCTCTTTCTTGCTTAATCTTTGTCACCTGGTCGTAGAACTCTATTAAGCCTGTCAGGCAAGATTTACCCTCCCTGAACCCATGTTGGCGATTTGTCACGAAGTCACTTCTCTCCAGATGTGTTACCAGGTTTTTTCTCACGATCTTCTCCATCACCTTGCATGGTATACAAGTCAAGGACACTGGCCTGTAGTCAAGTGCCTCTTGCCTGCCGCCCTTTTTGCATATTGGGACCACATTCGCCATTTTCCATATTTCTGGTAGGTCTCCCATCTCCAATGACCTACTATACACTATGGAGAGTGGCAAGCAAAGTGCCTCTGCACACTCTTTTAGTTCTTTGAGGGGCCTCGTAGCCTGGTGGATAGCGCGCAGGACTCGTAATTCTGTGGCGCGGGTTCGATTCCCGCACGAGGCAGAAACAAATGGGCAAAATTTCTTTCACCCTGAATGCCCCTGTTACCTAGCAGTAAATAGGTACCTGGGAGTTAGTCAACTGTCACGGGCTGCTTCCTGGGGGTCGAGGCCTGGTCCAGGACCCGGCCGCGGGGACACTAAAAAAGCCCCGAAATCATCTCAAGATAACCTCAAGATAACCCATGGTGCGATCCCGTCTGGACCAACAGCCTTTCTAACATCCACATCTGGATCTGGATGTGTGTGTATTTACCTAGTTGTGCTTGCGGGGGTTGAGCTCTGCTCTTTCGGCCCGCCTCTTAACTATCAATCAACTGTTACAAACTACTATTTTTTTTTCTTACACACACACCCCTCCCCCCAGGAAGCAGCCCGTAACCACTGTCTAACTCCCAGGTACCTATTTACTGCTAGGTAACAGGGTGAAAGAAACTGCCCATTTTTGTTTCTCGCAGGCACTGGGAATCGAACCCTGGCCACACAATTACGTGTCCAGCGTGCTATCCACACTGCCACCGGCACACCGTATTGACAGCACACACGTGTGTGTGTGTGTGTGTGTGTGTGTGTGTATGAGAGTAATTACCTAAGTAATTACCCAAGTGTAGTTACAGGACGCGAGATACGGTTGTGTCCCGTCCTCCCAGTACTCTTTATCGTATAACACTTTGAAACTACTGACGGTTTTGACCTCCACCTTCTCACTTATATTGTTGCACCCGTCTACCACTCTGTTTGTAAAAGAAAATGTTTTAATGTTGCTCAGCACCTCTGTTTCCTTTGCACAAATCTGTCCCCCCTTGTTCGTGAAGTTGCTGGTTTCAGGTATTCCTCTTTGTCAATTTGGTGTATTCCTCTTAGTATTTTGTAAGTGGTGATTATATCACCTCTCTTCTATCTTCTAGTTTCGGCTTGTTTAACGCCTCTAGTCTCTTCTAACTTGTTTTTCAGTTCCGGAAGCCATTTTGTAGCCAGATTATTTAAGTTCTATTTCAGATTTGGGTCCACTGCTGCATATTCCAATTTTGATCTTACAAAAGTCATTATCAGTTTCTTTAGTAATTTACCATCTAAATAATTTTGTGTGTGTGTGTTTGTCTGTACTCACCTAGTTGTGCTTGCGGGGGTTGAGCTCTGGTTCTCTGGTCCCGCCTCAACTGTCAATCAATCATACACACAATGTGTGTGTGTGTGTGTGTATATATATGTGTAATTACCTAAGTGTAGTTACAGGATGAGAGCTATGCTCGTGGTGTCCCGTCTTCCCAGCACTCTTTGTCATATAACGCTTTGAAACTACTGACGGTCTTGGCCTCCACCACCTTCTCACTTAACTTGTTCCAACCGTCTACCACTCTGTTTGCGAAGGTGAATTTTCTTATATTTCTTCGGCATCTGTGTTTAGCTAGTTTAAATCTATGACCTCTTGTTCTTGAAGTTCCAGGTCTCAGGAAATCTTCCCTGTCGATTTTATCAATTCCTGTTACTATTTTGTATGTAGTGATCATATCACCTCTTTTTCTTCTGTCTTCTAGTTTTGGCATGTTTAATGCTTCCAACCTCTCCTCGTAGCTCTTGCCCTTCAGTTCTGGGAGCCACTTCGTAGCATGTGTGTGTGTGTGTGTGTGTGTGTGTGTGTGTGTGTGTGTGTGTGTGTGTGTGTGTGTGTGTGTGTGTGTGTGTGTGTGTGTGTGTGTGTGTGTAGATGTGATAGATACCTTCAACCACAGAAGACACCATGGACTTCTCCATATCAACAGAAATCTGTTCCTCGGATGAGACTTTTTCCCCACTGCGCCACCTGGCGAGCTCTGCCTCCATGCTCTCCACCTGCGCCTTCAGCTTGGTACTCTGCAACACCACAAACCTTCACACACTAATACAAACACACTTTATATATCATACTTTTATATCAAATATTATAATTTGTGCATTTTCAAATGTAAAGCAGGATGGACAAGTTTACGTAGTCTCCAAGAACCTCACTGCTCGTACTTCAGGTACATGAGACCAGGGGGACCAGATTCACGGAAGCACTTACGAACCTGTACATCTTTTCTCAATTTTTGGCGGGTTTGTTTCCAATTATTAAACAGTTAATAAGCTCCGAAGCACCAGGAGGCTGTTTATAACAATAACAACAGTTGATTGGCAAGTTTTCATGCTTGTAAACTGTTTAATAAATGTAACTAAAGCCGTCAAAGATTGAGGAAAGATGTACACGTTCGTAAGTACTTTCGTGAATCTGGCCCGACACGCCGGAGGAAGACAAAGGATGGATGGTGGAAGACAAAGGCATGATTAAAAGAGAAAAGCATGCTGTAGGAAGACAAGGGTAGACTGCTCCTACAGCAGTGCACAAGATGGATGCCTGGAAGGTTAAGAGCGTGCCAGTATGCCCAAGTGTTGACTGTGCCACAGAAAATAAACCAAGGGTTTAAGCTAATAACATAAACCAGTGCTACCTTCTCCTTTTCCTTATTGTAGCGTCGCTTCCACTCCTCGGCTGTGAGTTCCTCGTTGACACACACACAGTTCTTGATGGTCTTGGCTCTGAGGAGACACGTCACACATGCTCCTTATACTTCAACCATCACTTCCACTATCATTAACCAATATTCTATAAAGCATTGATGACTATACGTCTAGTAAATGCAGTGTAAATTTGTCAGAATCTTATGGTATTAAAGTTACAAATGCACTAATATTGATCTCTATAAGTTAACATTTATAACAGCTGACATAAGGGCTTGCACTCGTGGAGAATGAACACTTGTACTCATAGGGTGTGACCACACTTGTACTCATGGGTGTGTGACAACACCTGTACTCCTGGGTGTGACCACACTTGTACTCATGGGTGTGTGACAACACCTGTACTCCTGGGTGCGACATCTCAAGACTCACCTCTTGCCAAAATCTAAGGTGGACCTCGTCTCAGCTTCGTTGAAGGAGGCTGGAGAGGCACAGATGACGATGGTGGTGCGGGCGTTGCCCCCCAGACTCTCCTGCAGGATCCTGGTCAACTTGGAGTCACGGTAGGGCACGTGTGTCTGAGGTCGTCCATGGAGGGGTCACAGGACACAAGGTCATCATCATATTTCGTACAAATAGCATGAAGATTAAGCAATACATCTTTTCCGTATTTCAATCAAAACGTATTTTAAACATTATCCGCATGTTTGATATTATGGGGCATTTTGCATTAATTCTCTGAATATACTTTTCTTCCCAGTCATCTGCAATAAGTAAAATAAAGTGTTATATGTTGTTGTTGTGTTGATTTAGGGGCGACGACGATCGTGGGATCGGTGTTATATGTTTTTCCTGTGAGTGAAGGGAAGTTATAGGAGAGTAAAGGTTGTGTAGTGACCTTGCCGTCTGCCAGAGCTGCGATGACGTTGCCTAGCGCCGAGAGGGACTTGTTGATGTTCTTGGCCTCGTCCAGGACGGCTCCTTCTGCTCCTGTCTTGCTCACCTGCCGGCCAAGTGAGTGAGTGAGTGAGTTAGTGAGTGAGTGTTTATTCAGGTAAGGTACATACATACAAGAGATTTTTTACAAAAAATTGCTAGGTTTATAGATAGAGCTGGTACATACAATGCCTAAAGCCACTATTACGCAAAGCGTTTCAGGCAGGGAAGTGTACCCCGTCAACCTCTACCACTCTTTACACCAAGATGTAAATGTTACATACGGATTGTTTTGTAAATTATTTTTGTAGGAGTAACAAGGAGGACATGACCCCCGTATAAACACAATATCCATCAACCTGTTAGGGTACCTAATAGAGAATATAGTACCAATAAAACTACACTTTAAAAAACATATGAAATCATTACACCTATAATAAAAAAAGAATACATTTGCGTTGTATTGGAAGCAGGTAAAGAGAGCTTACACAACCAGCAGGAGAAAGTGGTATTAACACACTGCTCTTCTGGGAGTACGACGTCCTTACAGTCTCCAGTTCCCCAAGTACATTACAGTACTAATTCCCTAAGTACAGTGATGAACGGTTACACAACAACGGGAGTCACTAGCACGACTCCCATGATACACGGGGCGTGGAGCTGCAAGTTACCAGTCACTACAATATTCAACAGCGACTCGATATTGAATCAACGTGAGTGACACGGAACTAGCGGAGCTCTTGGGTATTGTGCCCACTGACTTGCCTGCTGGCTGAAACACGCCACGCCCAGGCCCAGTAGCGTCAGTGAAGGCCACCTTCCCTTCTTACCGCAGAAGCACGATTGATGAAGATTAAGCCACCCAAAAGGTGGCACGGGCATGAATAGCCCGTAAGTGGTGGCCCTTTTGAGCCATCACCAGTATCAATGGATGATACTGGAGATCAGTGGAGGTGCAACTGCACCCTGCGTGACAGGAGATGTCTCCCGTGGCAGAAGCACGAGTGTGTTACCAGGAAACAAAGAAAAGGACAGAACCCTTTGCCACAACAGAATAACAACCGCGACTGTATATGTGATCAAACACACCGAGACCTAAGAACATAAGAACAAAGGTAACTGCAGGAAGCTTATTGGCTCATACGTGGCAGTTTTTATTTATAACCACCCAATCCCACTCATATACACGTCCAACCCATGTTTGAAACACTCGAGGAATCCCAGTTTGAAACACTGGGGTCTCTCGAGTGTTTCAAGGAGGGTAGGGTCCCTCGATCTTGTTTACGTCCTTCAACAAAACCTATGCCACAAATACTCTTTAATGGACAAAATCCCTGACAGCATAGCGTTAAGATGGAGTGAGATTTACATTGCCAAGACGATATATGTGTATGAGGGTTATGAGGAGCGTGGCAGCGCTCCTCATAACGGTGTGGGGGGGGGGGGGTGGTAAACCCCCCCTACCAAGACAGGAGACTTTATCTTACCTTCTCTGAGCCGGCCAGATCGACCAGGTAGAGTTTACCCAGGAGCTTCTTCTGGTTCTCAATGTTCTCCTGCTTCACCTGGATCAGGAAGACGCTATGGGACCGGGAGCTGTGCTCGTTCATGTCTGATCAGAGAAAATAATCACATAAAATCCTAAAATATGCGGTTTGATCTTGGCCTTATGGCTTATCAACGTCTGGAGGGTTATTAAGGCCACCACAACAGCTTACTGACCAACCACCGAGTATACTCTAGTCCTGAATATTGTCCAGGACTAAAGTATACTCTCAGTGTATACTAATGAGTAACACTAATGAGCAAGGTATACTCCTCAATGTATATACCGAGGGTTACTATCATGTCAAGATGTTTTATCCATATAAAATAATGTTCTGGCTGTATTCAAAACTAATAAAAATATAATATAATTTTACGTAAAATCTCACTTTATGCACAAGGATTCAAATATGGGGTTTTATGGCATTTTTTTCTTTTACCTTTTATATGACACGTCCAGTTTTAGCCCTGCAGATCACCTGATGAACTGACATTACTTAGGTCATACTAAGTGTCCATAGGAAGGTGTGTGAATATATTTACTGTAGCAAAAGTAGACTGACTTACTGGGTGTTGCACAAGTGTGAGTGAGTGGTAGAGGAGGACACCCTCACAACACACCACAGAACACCTCAGGTACCCAACACTCAGGCAAGCCTTACTGTTCCTGTGATCTGGACACCTGCTATACGATATAACAAGAATAGAGTGGTAATCTATCAATACTACACAGTCACTCCGCCACTATGTATACCCCATGTCTACACTAACACACATTTATATAAACCTAACTTTATATTTTAAATTTATAACTTGTATTAAATGAATTTCCAGATCTATTAATCATAAATCCAAATTATATGAACGCTTCAAATGTTACTAGAGTAAATGGAACTACAAGGCCTTGGTTCGAGCCCTATACTCACCTAGCAGCTGTTCACCCAGCAGTAATTGCAGACCTGGTTATAAATCGATTGGCGGGTTGTGTTGCAGAGGGGAAACTAGTATGGTAAGACTTACCACGAGCTATGGGAAGGGAAAGCTCTCCATCTGCTGACAGGAGTCAGTAGTCTACTCCTGTAGAGTACTGAGAAACACCATCGATCATGTTATGAGTTCTGAGCTAGATATACTCACGTTCCATATACTCATATATACTCATATACTCATGAGAATTCTACGCTTGCGAGCGCTACAAGCAAGATCCGCGTCATCACCGACTCCTCTATTTCACCGGACTTGACTAGCCATACATATACAAATAGGGAATGAACTTGAGAATGGACTTACTGCTGGACTTAGCAGCAGCAGCACCAAACACACCTCACCAAGCAGAAGATGGACCGGACTTACTTGTGACGGCGACGTGTCTGTTGGACTTGCCCAGCTCGATGACCTCGAAGACCTCTTCCGGGGAGGACACGAAGCGCTCCGTGGCGCCCTTCACCGACGGTACCCGGTTCTTGTCCTCGTGCACAGACAAGTTCACCTTGGACACTGTTGACGTAGAGTCACGTTATTGGTGGGGGAGTGTGTAGGGGTCACGTTATTGGTGGGGGGAGTGTGTAGGGGTCACGTTATTGGTGGGGGAGTGTGTAGGGGTCACGTTATTGGTGGGGGGAGTGTGTAGGGGTCACGTTATTGGTGTGGGGAGTGTGTAGGGGTCACGTTACTGGTGGGAGAGTGTGTAGGGGGTCACGTTATTGGTGGGGGGAGTGTGTAGGGGTCACGTTATTGGTGGGGGGAGTGTGTAGGGGTCACGTTATTGGTGGGGGGAGTGTGTAGGGGTCACGTTATTGGTGGGGGAGTGTGTAGGGGTGAGATTAGTGGTGGTGTGAGAGTAGAGTGTTCTAGGTAGGTAGTGCCTGTGTATTGCTACGCCAGCCATGGCTTCAGCAACATTCCCACTGTATGTAGTAATAACATCACAGTATAACATTAACGTGAACTACAACATACACACACCAACGTTTATTTTTCCGGTCCCACAAACCTCATAAACCCCCACATCACATACAGCTTCATGGGAGGGCTCTTACTTGCTCCGATGTTCCATCCGCTGCGACAGGCAATGAGTATTTTAATCACATCAACTCTAATGGGGGTAAAAAAAAAGCTACCGGGTAATATAATGGAGTTGGGTAAGTTGGTTTCCAATGTCATTCTCATAAAAGGCTGTTATTGGATCGCCGGGATAAGTGACTGCCATGGCAACGTTCTGAAGGATTGATTTTATTTGACGTGATGATGTTACCGGCATCACTCTCAGACACGCCGGCTGGGAGGTGTTAGTATTAACACAACTACCAAAAGGTAATATAATTGCCTGATTATTTTGTCAAATAGTTTTGGAAATTGAGTTTGTTACAATACAGTAAAACAACACAATGAACTAAAGTGACCTTAGGGAGGCAATTTATTTATTTATATATATATACAAGAAGGTACATTGGGTTAGAATACATAGCGCAGTATTTACAATCTTGTAAAGCTACTAGTACGCGCAGCGTTTCGGGCAGAAACACTGCCGAAACGTTTCTGCCTTGCAGAAATGTTGCAATGTAAACTAACATGGCTCGGAGATTACGTCCAGTACGTCATAGTTACAAATTATATAACAAAAAGAACTATTCAGTAAGTGTGGTGGCCCAAGAGAGGCAGGTCGCACTCTAGCTTCCCTTATGTGTAGAGTATTTTATTAAACATTTCCAAACTAGAGTATTGGTTACTTAGCAGTGTGCCTCACCACCTCCACCCAATATTATCCACCTGCCTCCTCTACCACATCCTTTATCCACCTCAACGTATCCAAGATGGATATCCCGTGTTACAAACTTTCTCTCTTGATCCAAACTGTTTAATTCCCCCCATTTATTTCATCTTTGTTGATAGCCTTGTTCGGTGTGTAGAGCTGACCCCCCCCCCTCGGTCTACGGTGGTCAGCACTGTGAACCCCAAGACGCTGGGTGTTGGGGGTCAAGTCTCCCCAAGACGCTCTCCTGAGAATGGTAATACTGACCAATACTGACGCGGAACTTCGTATCCCCTCTCATTACTCCAAAGTTGTTGGAAAATATTAACGCTTTTACATACAAGACCTAAGGACTCTATTTCGTACATTCTTACAAAGTTATCTTGGGTTTGGTCTCAATTACTCCTCCAAGATCCTTCTCGGAGCCGCCGTTACTGATAAGGTCAGTGACCAGTTGATAACGCACGCCCCTCCCCCACTACCTCCTCCTCCTCCAACAAGATTTCACTTGACTTTAATGAACTACATTTGCCACTCCTCACAGGCCCTCGGGGGTCCTCCTCTACACCACTAGAATATCCTTTTTTAACTTTAAACATATCTTATCTTCCCATCGTCTGCCGATTTACTTATATTGCTGTCGCCATCAGTGTGTGTGTGTGTGTGTGTGTGTGTGTGTGTGTGTGTGTGTGTGTGTGTGTGTGTGTGTGTGTGTGTGTGTGTGTGTGTGTGTGTGTGTGTGTGTGTGTACGCGCGCGCGCGCGTACGTGTGTGAGGGTAAGGTTTACTAGGGAGACTGGTGGTGTGTGCAACCCGTCCTGAGACCAGGTCCATTCCATCCAGCGGTCGACCCCACAGACGCATTCATAAATTTTAACATGCTGTTGATTCAAAACTGTACTTTTCTCATATATAAATTAATATTATAATATATTTGCATATTGTGTATATATATAGGCATAGGTTAGGTTAGGTGGTTAGGTTCTGTTGGCGATTATTTGTAGTACGTGGGTGAAGCATTTACAGCGTTGTGGTTCGAACAAAATTCGTCAGTGAAGCACTTGTTCCGGAAGTGTTCGAACGTCAGCAGTTGTGAGTCGTGTGTAAACAGTTTTTCATTCATAAACAGCGGGGGTTTGGCGGGTGCATGGAATCACTTTTGGGTCTTTGTTTGGAGGACGGGCTGAAGTACGTGGCGGTGAAGTATTGTTCGTCAATACTTCAACCCGTCCTCGACTCAAGTCCATTACATTCAGCGGTCAACCCCACAGACGCATTCATAAATTTTAACATGCTGTTCATTCAAAACGGGAATTTTCTCAAGTATAAATTAATATTATAATATATTAGCATATTGTGTATAAATAGGCATAGGTTAGGTTAGGTATTTAGGTTCTGATGGTGATTATTTGTATTTGTAGTACGTGGGTGAAGCATTTACAGCGTTGTGGTTCGAACAAAATTCGTCAGTGAAGCACTTGTTCCGGATATGTTCGAACGTCAGCAGTTGTGAGTCGTGTGTAAACAGTTTTTCATTCATAAACAGCGGGGGTTTGGCGGGTACATGGAATCACTTTTGGATCTTTGTTTGGAGGACGGGCTGAATACTTCAGTGAAGTAATGAAGCACTGTTCGAGCGCCAGTGAAACACTATTCGAGAAATGTTCGAACGTCATCAGTTGCAGCCCCTCGTTACAAAGGCCAAAAGTGATTCCATACACCCGCCACATCCCCTGTTTATGAATGACAAAAAGGTTCATGGCCTCATCCTGTAAGATCACCCAAGTGTTGTCCCAGGATGAGAGCCAGGAGCGAGATTCATGAAAGCACTTACGCAAGCACTTACGAACCTGTACATCTTTTCTCAATCTTTGGCGGCTTTGTTTCCAATTATTAAACAGTTCATGAGCTCCGAAGCACCAGGAGGCTGTTTATAACAATAACAACAGTTGATTGGGAAGTTTTCATGCTTGTAAACTGTTTAATAAATGTAACCAAAGCCGTCAAAGATTGAGGAAAGATGTACACGTTCGTAAGTGCTTGCGTAAGTGCTTTCGTGAATCTGGTCCCAGGCTGGTGGTGGTGGTAGTGTGCCGCGTACATGAGCTGGAGCAGGTGGAGGTGAGCCACGCTCTGAGCACTGCTCAAGCGCTTCAGCAGCAGTGACTGCTATCAGCACGTGGCCAGCAGGGGTCAGTATGGTACTGGGCTTGACGCCTATCAACCCTAAGGCCGGGCCATCAGTTTACTGAATAAACCCACAGGTATACGTTATTCCAGTGAAGGACTAGAGTAAATTCTCAGTGCGTGGTTTACCACAGTCGGGGAGATGAAACCTGGGAGGTTACCTTGAGCTGCTTCCGGGGCTTAGCGTCCCCGCGGCCCGGTCGTCGACCAGGCCTCCTGGTTGCCGGACTGATCAACCAGGCTGTTGGACGCGGCTGCCCGCAGCCTGACCTGGGAGGGTGAAGGTGGTGACTAAGCCAACTACTGACCCTCCCCCACAGGAGGCAACCCACAACAGTTGATTAACTCCCAGGTACCTATTCACTGCTCGCCCAACAGAACCATCAGATGCAAGGAAACGTGCCCAAACGTCTCCGTCCTCCAGCAGGAAACAAACCTGCGACCTTGTAGAGCAGTGTTGTAGTGCAGTTGTGAATCAGGTGCCCTACAAGACGCACACATACAAGGTGAAGCAGACAAGGGCCGTAGGTGTGGGTACTGAGAGCGAGACTGTGACTAACGGTGTGGCGGGGGGCACAGTAGACGGCCCCGGCACCTCACCTTTATTATGCAGCAAGAGAGTTAGGTCACGGGCCACCCATCACCCACCCTGTGTCCTGACGCCACCTTCTTAACCATACATCTTAACCATACATCTTAACCATACATCTTAACCATACATCTTAACACAAGCTCGTAATTCTATTGCGGTTTTATCTTATAATTCAAGTATTGATTTCTGTACCAAGAGCAATGACAAATCTAGGGTTTATATTGTGACTCCCGTCACAGTTTCATCTGAACTAACATAAGGACTGGCTTCCAGATGGTTTTGTGTAATTATCTTGAGAATGTGTCCATTACCCCACTGTGGCGACACGTGGGGATGACCCCAACCCGCCATGGTGTAGCGTTGTGAAGGTAATACACCTTTTGTGGGAAGAAGGTACAGTCAAGTAGATATGTATTGAAAGACAGGGTCAGGGAGAGAGCCTGAATTAGTCAACTGGCCATATGAAGGTTCTGGTACACACTTCACCCCCTCTACCTTACATGACAGTAACTTGTCATTAAATTGTGTTTATTCCTAACGGATACTAATAATAAGTCAATAAAGTGAAGGCGTCTGAGGGGACAGGCTTCCTCACCGCCATCAGTGCTAATAAACTCTAGCGTTAGTTATATAAAATATAAGAGTGCGGCTTATACATATGTCAAACGACTATTGTGTTATGTATGAAAAATTGGAGAAAGAAAGGTAAAAACTCAGTGAGAGAGGTAGAGAGGTGGAAGGGAGGAGTGAGGAAGAGGCGTCAGGAGAAAGGAAAAGTTTAAAATGAGAGAGAGAGAATGAATGATAGAATGGAGAAAAGTAGAAAGTGCCGCCACCATCCATTCATTAGTTAATTATAAGACAAGGAATGGAACTTGTCTGCAAAACAATATTACCTAATGTTATCACGTATCAACTGTAAGCATGTAATAGATCTTGCCGGAGGTCTCTCAAGATGCAGATTACTATGCAGCATTACTGAGCGTCTCTATAGCACCCCAGACCTCCCTCCCCTCGTGCTGGTCAGTCAGTGAGGCTACTCACCGTCGAGCAAGTCCCTGATCTTATCCATGTAGATCTCGAAGTAAGAGACCTTGATGTGGAACTCGAGCGCCTCCTCCATGTTGTAGATGTGGTTGAAGATGTCGTGCACGATCCTCGGGATGATGCCTGCGGTGGAGGTACAGTTAGTGCATCACAGTCGGTGAGGGAGACCGTGTAGCAACAGTCAGTAATACAGCTACAGTCGCTCCACGACACATAAAAAGAAATAAGAGGAACCAGAGCCTGATGTAATAGCAGTCGCGGAGACAAAATACTGTAGAAGTAATCTCTGCCTCAGTGTTCCCCCAGGCACTATCGTATCATTAGCAGGAAAATAAAACTTGAAAGGAAAATAATTTTAGGATATGTTCAACTTAATTCCTTCCCCTCCGATAAGAGTCACACTAGGAGGAAGAAGAATGATGATGGTGGTTACCTATAACCTTCCAGGGAATGACACAGCTAAGCCGGAATATGAAAATACCACGGTCAGCTGGGCAATTATATATTAACAGCTGAAATGGACCATAACATAAGGAAAAAGCTAGTTATCATGGAGGACTTCAGCCATGGAGAGAGAGACTGGAATCTAAGGAACTCTGATGGAAAAAAACCAGTTACGGTTAGAATAAATAATGAAAGGAAATTTCTAACATGTGTGAAATTCTATCTTGTAGGTCGTTACTTCCATCACTTGCTTGCATAGGTCGAGTCTGGCTCGGAACACACAAGGGGGGTGACACTCCAGATGACACACACAAGGGGTGACACTCCAGATGACACACACACACATCACACCAGGTAAGACACACAAGGTAAGACCTAGACCATGAAGGGTTGGGTAAGGGGGAAGTGAGTGAGGTAGGTAAGGGGTAAGAGAGGGTGGGGGAGGATAACTTACCCTGCCAGGTGGGGTCGCCCAGCTTGCCCTCCATAGTGTGGGTCTTGCCTGACGACGTCTGGCCGTAGGCGAAGATGGTCCCGTTGTACCCGTTGAGCACATCTGTTGGAGGACACACCTGTGTTAGTAAAGGTGTACGTGTACCGGGCGGGGCATGGGTACACACACACACACACACACACACACACACACACACACACACACACACACACACACACACACACACACACACACACAATGTAAACAAAAAAATATATAAGATTTTAAAATTCAACAAGTATTTAACTGCGTTACAATATTTCCTTCTTCAAATTTCCGCGTGTAGCCTGTACATCTGTCAATAATCATGGCTGCTTTGTTTTACATTTCTTAAACAGTTTACGGGCTACGAAACAACACAACCATGGTTATTATTGTTATAAACAAGCTCGGAGTGCTTTGTCGCTTGTAAACCCTTTTAATACATGTAACAAGGCTGTTATAATTGTTGAAACATGTACAGGTTTCACAAGTACTTAATGAATCTAGCAGGAAGTGTTTGGATTGTTAAAAGGGTCATTGGTGCAGAGGGGCCCCACACTTGGGCCCCATACTTGGGCCCCTACCTCCGTGGACCACTACACCACCCACCAGGGGCCAGATTCACGAAGCAGTTACGCCAGTACTTACGAACCTTTACATCTTTCCTCAACCTTTGACGGCTTTGGCTACATTTATTAAACAGTTTACAAGCATGAAAACTTGCCATTCAACTGTTGTTATTGTTATAAACAGCCTCCTGGTGCTTCGGAGCTCATTAACTGTTTAATAATTGTAAACAAAGCCGCCAAAGATTGAGAAAAGTTGTACAGGTTCGTAAATGCTTGCGTAACTGCTTCGTGAATCTGACCCTTGGTACTTGGTAATTACTCTAACTAACTTACAACTAAAGTTTAATTACTAAGTCGTCTATGCCTCACGAGATAAATAACTTGGTGAATATTATATGAACCTCTACCACCTCTCTTGGCTACTCGGCTTATACCTGATCTCGGCTACTCGGCTTATACCTGATCAACCAGGCAGTGACTCATACGTCAGGCTGCGAGCAGCCGCGTCCAACAGCCTGGTTGATCAGTCCAGCAACCAGGAGGTCTGGTCGACGACCGGGCCGCGGGGACACTAAGCCCCGGAAGCACCTCAAGGTAACCTCAAGGTACTCCCTACGTCTAACATTATTTAATGTTTTCTCCATCTTTTTGGAGCCCGGGAGCTAGGTGTAATAATTAACTAAATAAGGAGGGTCGGGCTCCAGCTATTGGAACCAACTTTTCAAGAGCTAATATTAAAAAATCAAATCACCAGTCATTCAGTCAATCTAATAAGGTAATCGAGCCAGACATTAATCAACATCTATAATACTTTACATTTTCAATTTCAGAGTTGATGAATTTTTTTTTTTACCATGATGAACAAACACTTTCTTGATTGCTTAGTTTATATGCAAATTGGAACGGATTTTCTCAATTCAGAAACCGTTTTATACATTTCAGTAAATATTTCCGGCATGAACTATAATCCACGTATAATTGAAATGGTAAGCACAAATGATGGAATATACTCGATCAGCTGTGACGATCAGCTGTGAGATCAGCTGTAACAAACACATGTATCTGGCCTCTGACGCTGGCGGTGACTGGCAACACGCCCAACATGGCGCCGCAGATGCCACACCTCTCGGCTAAATTCAATACTCCCACATTATATTTTCATGAACCTTGGCGCTCTCCCGTCAAGGGTGGTCGATTCTCACTGAACAAAGTTTACTTCTACCCGACACTCTCGGGCTAATGGCCTCCGGATGTGCAGGATAATACCAGATATAATACTGAGAGGTCAACAATTAGGCTGTGAATGAGAAGCATTGTACACTACCATCTAGCACTCCCAGTATGACGTCATAACTCGCATGGACATCCGTACATTTTTTTCACAGGATGACCAACGTCAAATACATTTAATAACCAAAAGATAATGTAATTAATAAGAGCGTCTTGTGAAACTATAGCTGCATATTTTATCATTTTTTTTAAAAGCTCATAAAATCCATGCCTATCTTAATAAGCTATATATATTTGTTAATTCCCGATTATTTTGACGTAAAACTGTAAGGTAAACAGTATATGTTACGAAGCTTTAGAACACTTAGACAATGAAAGAGGACGATCACCAAGGCTAAAGGAACGACGCATAATAATTAAGTTTACCCTTGAATGCTAGGCGTGGAGGGAGAATGGGACCAGAGGGCCGGGGTTCATGCGCTCCCCTGGGAACCCGCCATTAGGGATGAACCCTGGCCAGGGTCACCAGGTCGCCTGGGGCTTCACCCGCGGCGCTGCACGAATACATTTTAGCGTTCAGATGAGGAACTAATTTCAAGTGAAGCTTTCCGTGCTTCTATTATTCAGCTTAGCTCAAAGTGGTGAAGATTGGGGGTGGAGGGATGGGGGGATGGGAGCGTTGATAGTAGGGGTAAGGGTGGAGATAGGGGTGGCGGAAGAGGCAGGGATGCTTACCTAACAGTGTCAGCCCGTCCTTATAAACAAAAGCCAAAGTCCATTCCATGCACCCGCCAAACCCCCCTGTTTATGAATGAAAAACTGTTTACACACGACTCACAACTGATGACGTCCGAACACTTGTCGAACAAGAAGCATTGTACACTACCATCTAGCTTATCTCCTGGCAGATGATCCTGGCTCCTTGGAGAAGCAAACATTGCTAAGATGCTAGGGAGCATGCATGACTGTCCTGCCCAAGACTTCGCTGTTTACCCGCCACGCAAATTAGTTGGTAGACTTCGGTCTACCAACTAATTTTGTTGCTACCACGCTTGGAATAGTGTTAACAACACACTCTCACAAGTGACTCGCACACATGTCAGAAAGAACTCAGAGTAAGAGTTGCAAGTAACAGAATGACTTAGATGAACGTGTCCGCACTAACCTTAACTTTCGAATGTATATACACAATATGACAAGAAAAATGAACAAATAGGTATTGCATTAAACTACTAATGAAAAGTCGACAGCTCCACACACACACACACACACACACACACACACACACACACACACACACACACACACACACACACACACACACACACACACACACACACACTTGGTTTTGCGGGCCCCATTTACAGGGAGGGTGAGACCCGCTCATGGATATACTTCTCCATCAGGAAGTATATTCCTGAGGTCAGGGTCTGGATAAGGATTTGGATATGGGACGGGCGGAAGGAACGGTGCCCAACCACTTGGACGGTCGGGGATTGAACGCCGACCTGCATGAAGCGAGACCGTCGCTCTACCATCCAGCCCAAGTAACTGGGCAAAAAGACAAGAGAGAAACTAGAAAAAATAAAAAAAATATGCAACGAGACTAGTTCCTGAGGTGAAGGGACTAAGCTATGAGGATAGACAGAGTATTGGCCTTTCCTACACAGGAGGAAAAAAGAGGTAGGGGGACATGATAACAACATTTAAGATCCTAAATGGAATTGATAAAGTAGACAAAGCAGCAGTATTTAAAGCTAGAAACAGCAGAACGAGAGATCACAGATGGAAACTAGAAACGCAAATGAGTCAGAAACAACAGAAAAAAAACTTTTTCAGTGATAGAGCTGTCAGTAATAGGTCTAGGTCAGACGTAGACGTCGCTCAAGCTAATTCTATTGAAAGTTTCAAATGTAAATATGATAAAAACGTGAGAAATGAATCATTGCATTAATTTAAGAAAGTTGGAAAGGCGGGATTAGGAACCTAACTCGGCCCTGCAAGCACATCTAATAGGTGAGTACATCTAGGTGGGCACTTCTTGGTGAGTACAGACACGCACAGACCTTCACTCACAACAAGTGACCTACTTGTGCACTAATTGCCAGCGGCGGGGGTAAACAGACGCGCCTTTCATCTCTTAAAAGAACGCACTCTTGGCTCGGACGGTAGGACGCTCTCCGTGCTATCTTCTCCTCTCTCACCGCCCCTCTGCTCTTAACAGGTCACGAATCATTAAATTAGACGACCGACGTATATGAAGACAGGCTCCAAGAGCTAAGGCTCGATCCTGCAGTAACAAATAGGTTAGCACACATATCCCTCATCTTCAGATAATGTAACACTTAATGTTTCAGAGCCATTGATCAGGAGAGGGACTCCACAAGCCATAGCCAATTGCGTTTGATTGATTTTGTTCGCAACTGTTTCATACAAACCATTTTCTTCACACAAACCATTTTCAAACCATGCAAGCGACGATGGCGAACCATACCGACGAGGAGTCAGCTATGAGGAGAGGCTGAGGGGACCTGAGCCTCTCCTCACTGGAGGAGAGATGGTGTCGAGGAGATATGATAGTAACATATATGACGTAAGGGTGGAGATAGGGGTGGCGGAAGGATGATGATCGAAACTTGATCGTCGCAAATGGTTGCGACGTATATGAAGACAGGCTCCAAGAGCGTGTCTGCTCTTCGAGCCTGTCAATAACTGCTCCCAGGTGTATAAAGCCGCCCTGTTTATTGCCAGACAAGATAGTTAGTGTGCACACACATGGACTCTTGAGGCGCAGTTGAGTCACAGTGATGTTAGAACTTGACTTGTTTTGCGTAATGGGACTGAGTGAATGGAATGCACTTTAGGTTGAGATAATTGAAACTAAACACAATCAAGTGTTAAAAGAATACATATGAGAAGGAACGAGAGGGTTGGGACTCATTACATTAGACAACACACGCTGGTAAAGCCATACTTTTAGCGCTCGACTCCGCAGGCACCTTCACGTAAGTACAGAAACAGTCAGCGTCTCATCACAGTCTACGGTCGCGTCACGCCACGTTTAACTTACTCCTCCCGCTGGTGTACTGTCTACTCTTCTCACTCTTTCACAGCTCCCTTGGTGCTCCCTCTGGCTGGCATTTATTTTCAACTTATTTCTGCTTTCTATCTTAATTTTATCAACCTTTCTATTAATTTATCTTCATTCCCTTCTAGTAACTGCTTTAAGCCTAACCTACAATACTTGACACAAGCGGCCGTTAGTAATATAGTCAATCTGAATTAATCTATGATTTTCAAGCTACAAACGAGTGAATTTTGCGATTATCCATTCAAGCTATTTTATCACAATAGACATTAAGCTAATTGTCTCATAAGTCGCCGCAAGTGATCTATTTCCCTTCTTAAAAATCAGCCCCCCATTCGCAGTCCTCCACAACCCGGTACTCTACAGGACTCTTGTGATTTGTTATATATGCAAGACACGGGGTCACTTAACGCATATTTACAGTCTTTAGGAACAACGGAAAATATTTCGTCTGGCCTGGGGACTTGTTGGGTGTAACAGCTTCCTGGTAACGAGGAGTCAGCCTCTCCTTACTAGCAGCAGGTGTGTCCAGCTGCATGTATTGTATCAAGTTTCTCATTAATAAGTAGAGAGTTCTGATTTAAAATATCTACTATTTCTTTGTCAGTCCTCGGGTCTGTATGGTGGCTATATGGCCAAGCTGTCAGGTCTGTATGGTGGCTATATGGCCAAGCTGTCAGGTCTCTATGGTGGCTAGATGGAGCGGTCGTAAGGTCTCGGGTAAATGAAACTCCAAGTCTACCCTTGGCTAGGGAGAGTGAGACAGGGGACACAACACGAGTAATGAAGAGGGCGTGCAGGGAAGGGGTGAGGAAGCGGGAGAGAGAGAGAGAGAGAAAGAGAGAGAGAGAGAAAGAGAGAGAGAGAGAAAGAGAGAGAGAGAGAAAGAGAGAGAGAGAGAGAGAGAGAGAGAGAGAGAGAGAGAGAGAGAGAGAGAGAGAGAGAGAGAGAGAGAGAGAGAGAGAGAGAGAGAGAGAGAGAGAGAGAGAGAGAGAGAGAGAGAGAGAGAGAGAGAGAGAGAGAGAGAGAGAGAGAGAGAGAGAGAGAGAGAGAGAGAGAGAGAAGGACTCAGGAACCTGTAGCACAGTGAGGTCGCTGCCAGCGCGCGAGCACACGCGCGTACAGTCAACAATTCGCTAATGGAAATATTTTTGTTATATTTTCACTAAAAGAATTTTTTTTATCTCAGTTGACAAACTTGGCAAAGCTGTTGATAAACACGTCAACGTCAGGAATTAAATTTGTGAAAACTATTTGATTTTGAATTTGCAATTTCATGTTATTTTCGTTCATATCCTCACTAATTTCTTCCTCCAGGCATTATGACAATGTGTGCGTGTGTATATACATGTATATGTAAGGTGTGAAGAGAGACGAGCATGTTAATGACACTAAGGAACTGGCACCCAGGCAGGCGAGACATGAAAGTCAGTAATTACTCACAATAGATGACAAAATAATCAAAGCTGTTGTATAGCCATACGAGAAAAGCAAAAGGTAAGGTGACAGTCTTGGGGACAACGAGGTGTGTGAACAACTGAACAACTGAACATATTTCAGGAGATCTTTCACAGAAGCACCAGCGTGGAGAGCAGAGCTGCGAGGCGACAGTTAACACTGGGTGACGTAGTGACGTAGGTGACGTAGTTAGCAGTTAACACTATGGACGAGACTAACAATCTCCTGTAGTTGCAGGAACTACATGTAACAAAGACAATAGTGCCAGACTTAATTAATAACCATGGCGGCCGAAGGACGCTGTCAAGACTTGTCACCCAGTAACTGCTATTTTCAATAAAACCCTCGAATTCCGGAAAAAAGACAAACGTAGTTCCAATATTCAAAGGAGGGGAGAGACTGGAGGCACAGCGTTACAGACCAGTGTGACTGACAAGTGTCCCGTGTGAGGTGGTGAGGAGAATAATCATGATAAGACCAGTGCATCACCTGGAGAGGATCAAGTTTGCAACAAAAGAGCAGCAGCAATTTATAGCGGAAAGTCGTTCTTAACAAACTTGATCGAGTTGTATGACAAGGTTACTAAAATACGACAGACAAAGTAGCGGTGTATAAATTGTATTGTTGTAGATTGTCAGAAGCATCTGATGCTGTTCCTGACAACAGGCTCGTGTACAAGGTGGAGAAGCAAGCTGGGAAAGGCACTAAACTAAGTAAGGGAATACCTAAAGGACAGAAAACAGTGACAGTGAGAGGTGAGGTCTGGGTCTGGAGGAGTGTAACAAGTGGGGTCTCTCAAGGCTCGGTCCTGGGTATACTACTGTGCCTAAATTATGTTAATGATCTACCCGAGGGAGCGAGCTCCCACTTGTCAATGTTTCCTAAGTTAATGAGCGATGTAAAACAGAGAAAAACTTCAGAAAATTATTAGAAGACCTTATCACACTCCAGCAGTGGGCAAACAAATGGTTGCTGGAGTTCAATCCTCCAAAAGTGTAAGGTAATGAAGATGGAGAAGGGGGAAAGAAGACATGAATGTGTTTACCCCATAAGGGATAGGTAACTACAGAAGTCAGAGAGAGAAAATGATTTAGGAAGGGAAGGGAACTATCAGCAGAAAGCATCAAACCATTACGACTATATAGCACTGGGAAGGGGTCAGGATAACGATTCGGGATGGGACGGGGGGAAGGAACGGTGCCTAACCACTTGGACGGTCGGGGATTGAACGCCGACCTGCACGAAGCGAGACCGTCGCTCTACCGTCCAGTCCAAGTGGTCGGACAAAGGATTTCCCGCCAAACACACACCGAAACTACGACGTTGGCACAACGTTCGAACAAGTTTTAACACCTGCTAACCAGTTATAACAACCAATATAGCAAGTTGTAACAACGTTCTAATAAGTCATAAACACGTTAAGCCAAGATGTAACAACTTTATTACAAGTTGTAACAAGCGGAAAATAGAGACAGTTACGGTTTGTGTTTCCAGGGTTAGGAGTGACCATAACTGCAACACTTACACCAGAGGCAGACAGGCAGGGCGACATCGACAGTATATGGCACGCTGGCAAACACAATAATGTTGTTTAGGAACACAAACCCGGACTCTTTTTCAAGGCCATCTACGCAGCTTTTATTAGACCAAAACCAGGAGGCCTGGTCGACGACCGGGCCGCGGGGACGCTAAGCCCCGGAAGCACCTCAAGATAACCTCAAGGAATATAATCTAAACTCGGGGGCCGAGGCTTGACCCCCGCAGGGACATATAGGTCAACACATGTCCCCCAGTAGACACTAACAAGGCAATTTCACAAAACTCTTAGTTTCCAACTTCCGTCTCGAATAAGGCTACGAGCTTAAGACTGCGTCAAATTTCCTCTTGTCATGAAAGTTGGCAGAATTACGACTCAAGTTTAAGGTTCCTACCACCATCCCAGTGTCCTGTGACGTGCCCTGGGGTGGTGGTGGTGGTGCTTGTATCCGGAGCTTGTAGTGGTGGTAGTAGTGGTTGTAGGATGGTTGTAGGATGGTTATAGGATGGTTTTTAGAATGGTTGTAGGATGGTTGAAAGATGGTTTTAGGATAGTTGCAATGTATGTGGCTTTAGTGGTGATTGTGACTGTGGTGATGGAGGTGGTTGAGTGGTATTGGTAGTTATGATGGGGGGTTGTTAGCCATGGTAGGATAATTAGAGCAGTTTTGATGGGTGCTTTTTTACTCTTTAAAAATTATATCTGAATACCATATATGTTAATTACAAAAAAATAAGATTTGGTAATATCTTTTCCAGGACGAATGTCTTCGAGGACTGGACACGTGCAGGAGGCTAGCACGTATGAGGCGTGTCCCAGAGGCGTGCAGGAGGCTAACATGTATCAAGCGAGACGACACGTGTGTCCATGGATCACACTTAGGAACACATTAGCGCCACCAGCATCAGGAACAGCCTTATCACAAACACATTTCGGCGCACAATGTTTCATCACGAACACGTCCAGCGTTCAACCTACCCTGGCAAGGCACTGCAGATCCCACGTTATCGTCCATACCGTGAAAATGTCGGTGCTTGTTAAAAATCATGGCACAATTTAGGCTTACTCTGACGCCCTGGGTTAGGCTAAACTTGTAACATGACGCGAAAAGGTAAGTGACGTCTGACAGGGAAGGAGGCCGAGGTGAGGCCAGGGGGTAGGTAAGGTGAGCTGAGGAGTTGTGAGGTGGGAGGAGGAGGAGGAGAAGTAGTGAGGTGAGTAGAGGAGTAGTGAGGGAGGAGGAGTAGTGAGGGGGAGTGGACACAATGAAATCACACTAACGTGATCTATCAATTAGAAAATTAAAACCAAAAAAAATCATATTAAGGAGGACATTAAGCTGAGATATGAAGACGAAGTGAGGGACATTCCTCTACCAAAATGGTAAAGCTATGGAATGGTCTGTTATATTGTACTCAATGGTGTCAGAGTACATTTGTGGAAAGACAAGTACAGGTATGATTTATATATCTTAAAATAATTGCCAGACCAGCAGAAATGAAAGGTCGACGAGGGAAAGCCCTCAAGAAATACAGTATTTTAATATTATTTATATGAAATTTATTTTCCCATACAATTATACCTAATTAGTGGCAGAATATTTAACCAATCAACTCGCAAATTCCACAAGACGTGAGCAGTGAGCCATGCAATGAGCGAAACAGTGAGATGAGCAGTGAAGTGAGCAGTGAGCCAGCTGGTCACGTGTGAGCAGTAGTGAGAGTGGTGCAAGAGACAGGGCGCACGGAGACTGCCAAGATCACCGAGTATTGAATCCTGGGCGTCTCCTGACCCAAAGGCCTCTCGGGGTGGCAGTGGAGCACATTAGAGCCCAGAGGAGCTCAGGGGAGCCCAGGGGAGCCCATGAGGAGCTCAGGAGGAGCCCAGAGGTAACCCATGCGAGCCCAGGAGAGCCCAGGAGGAGCCCAGAGGAGCCCAGTCTAAGATAATATTACCGCGCCATAGTTCTCACTCTTGATGCACACATTCCTCCTTAGTTTGGTCCCATTCTCCTTCTTTTCCCTAATTCTTTCTTTTGTGTTCTTCTTTCCCCTCTCGCCCTCCTTCCTGCCTCCTTGTCTCTTGTTTCCTTAATTCCTTATCACCATACATTCAACCCTTGCCATGCTCCATCTTTCAACATTCGTTATTTCCTCTTCCCTTTCTATTTCTCTCCCCCTTCCTCTTTATTCCTATTCCTCCTCTATTTCCACCAATCCTTCCTTCCTTTAATCCCCTTCCATTCCATCTCCTAAAAATACTCGTTCATGCAGACAATTAGGCGTATATTCCCTTAATGCACAATAAGTTTCCTAATTTGAAGACATTAGCGAAACATTGGAGAAATAATTCCCTCGCGAGCCTCAGAGAATGTATTTCATTAAGTCAGAAAAAAATTCAAACGAAAAGTCAAACATTTAACAAAACCATGAAATCAAGGTCGTTCACATATGACTCGTGCTCTCAGGGGCAACAATTTAATCAAATGTGTGAGAGAGAGAGAGAGAGAGAGAGAGAGAGAGAGAGAGAGAGAGAGAGAGAGAGAGAGAGAGAGAGAGAGAGAGAGAGAGAGAGAGAGAGAGAGAGAGAGAGAGAGAGAGTGAGTATAAAGATGCCGTACAGTTGAGGACACAAAGAATACCTTGCCACAGAAGTCACTGGTAGTGGGTCTACCAGTGACTTCTGGTAGACCCACCAGCTACCAGTGACTTCTGGTAGACCCACCAGCTACCAGTGACTTCTGGTAGACCCACCAGCTACCAGTGACGTCTGGTAGACCCACCAGCTACCAGTGACTTCTGGTAGACCCACCAGCTACCAGTGACGTCTGGTAGACCCACAACCAGACACGACCCGTCATCACCAACACAACACGTGCACCTACCGTCGTTCTCCTCCATCAAAAGCCACTATAAAAACCCACCAACATGAACCACTCGCGTAGGGTTCACTTCCAGGAAGCCAGTCCTCTCTAAAGAGCCACTTAATACCATAATACTAAGTCTCCTTCATATATATCGACACTACGATATCATAAAGAGTAAATCAGATTATCTCGACTTGTATGGCCCCGTCCACAACGCCAGCGTCCGGTCAACAGTGGGAATAATCCACAAGTTACCGTTGGCGGGCTTCTGTTGAAGGGTTTGTGTTCAGAAGGAGAAGGACGGCGCGGCACTGCTCAGTTTTCCAGTGACGTAAAAACTGAAGAACAATGTTTAAATCTCCAGTGAAAATGTAGCCTTATCACCAGGCTTTTTTCATCACCATATTTTATGCTGCTTTTTTTAGATGTATGTTTACACTGTTGTTGGGTCACGTAGGTACATCAACCACCCTAACATTACAGACCCAGCTACGTCAACTACCCTACACCAGGGAGGCGGCGTCATTAGCCCCCGCTGGTAGTTTAGCGCGGGCCAATCAGCGTCCACATATAACTTCAGGTAATCAGCCAGGACGAGGCTGTGACAAAGATGGCCACAGAAATTAATTAAAAGGCTTCAGGAAAAATATTGGCATAGAACACCACTGCTTTAGAGAGTAGTGGTGGGGGAGTGTGGGGGTGGCTGGGGGGCGGCTGAGGGCGGCTGAGGGCGGCTGGGGAATGGGAGGGAGGATGGTTATGGGGTGAGAGGTGGGGGTTAGTGGAGAGTGGGTGTGGGAGAGCACTAGAGGCTAGGAGTGGGTGTGTGAGAGCACTAGAGGCTGGGAGTGGGTGTGGGAGAGCACTAGAGGCTGGGAGTGGGTGTGGGAGAGCACTAGAGGCTGGGAGTGGGTGTGGGAGAGCAATAGAGGCTGACAGTGGGTGTGGGAGAGCACTAGAGGCTGGGAGTGGGTGTCGGGAGGCCACTGCAGCAGGAGGGGTGTGGGTGAAACAGGATTAGTGTTGGTAGGGGGGTTTGTGGGGAGCGAGTGTGGGTGAAGGGAAGTGGGGGGGGTGGAAGTAGGGGGAAGGTGTATTGGGATGGGTAATGGTGGGTAAGTAAGGGCAGAGGGGGTGTAGGAAAGGGCGGGTCAGGGAAAACAGAAAGAAAGAAACATGACCTTACATGCACAAGAAAGTACCTTTCTTGTCAAGGATAAGGTCATAAGGTCAGTGTCTACCCAGCCACTGGCCAGTCAGTGACAGGACTCACTTAACTTATAGTCCCTCTCATATTTTCTTTTGACAATGTAAATATAATGATGGTGAAAAGACTGTGGTGTTGTAAGACCTAACTGTGAAGGATGCTACACTGAGGACTGTGTTCTCAACATGTACCAGTCATCCCTGCCTATAGTCTCAGCCATGATCTCTGGCGCTAATGTTCCTCTTATTTAACACACCCTCTTTTTCCACTATTCATTCTACTTAATATTTTGTACGTAGTGATCATATTCCCGCTGAGACTATAACACTAGTTGTTCCGGAACTTTCTACGTTCCGCAACCTCTGGTGTTTATATTCCCACAGTTTTGTTGTGTTATGTGTTTGTTTGTGTGGGAACTCCCATGTGAGAGGTCAGTGTTCGAGGGTGGGTCTTACATACGTGAATGTAGCACTCTAAGACCTCTGAAAGCTTCCCTGATATTTACTTGTTGCTCATGTGCTGCCGACGTAGTCGTTACAATGTGTCTTATTTTAATTTCATGTCTAACGCTTAATGTCTAAGCCAAGATGATCTGAGAACGGAATCATATCCTCCTGTAGTCTCGTGAAGGCTTCCTATTATCCTCTTTGTTGTGGTGTGAGCGTGGCAACATGGCCACGGGTGACTATAGCACTTAGATCACGGACAAATATTACCAACACAATGGGTGCCAGCTCCAGCCCTTGCGGTACACCACTCGTCTCGCACTTCACTATTCTCTCCTCACTGCGCACCTCCACGTCCCAACCTGATCCTCCCCCCAGCCTCCCAAGCACCGAGTTATGCTCCAAACTCAGAATAAGGTAATGCAATACAAGACTTTGAAGCAAAATAATGGCGTTACCTGATCACAAAGGAAATATTTGATTGAATCTTACGGAAATCCGATACGTTTATAGTACATGTACACCAGTCGCCTACTGTCTTCCACCCCCTCCTGTCATTCTGTCTTTTCCTCTCACACACACACACTTACGGCTATCCACTTATCCACTGCTCCAGTGGAAAAGGGAGTACCTAAAGCAACAGGATGCATCGAGTAACTGTGACGGGGGAGACATCAGAGTGGCGAGATGTCACCAGCGGAGTCCCACAGGGCTCTGTACTCTGGCTATCTATAGGCATGTCAGACCGCATACAGGTATTTCAGACTGTCTGCGAGCGTATGTGGATGTCTGCAGACACCTCAGGATGTCTGCAGACACCTCAGGATGTCTGCAGGCACCTCAGGATGTCTGCAGACACCTCAGGATGTCTGCAGACACCTCAGCATGTCTGCAGGCACCTCAGCATGTCTGCAGGCACCTCAGAATGTCTGCTTAACTGTCACTCACCCAAGCCCCAGCTCGAGCAGCGCAATAAAGACGGTTGTCAAGGAGACGGCATCGCGGCCCACGCAACAATGACCTTTACAGTCAAGGCCTGACACGGCCTCATGACCTTTACGGCGTCCTCACGTGGAGGTCACTACACCTCCCTTACCCTCGTCTATACTGGACCTCCTCCGAGCCTTATGAACTCTTAGGAACACCTCTCGTTATAACTTGTTGTCCTTTTCACAGCTTTTATTAATGTCTTTCTTATTGTTGCTTCAAACTCCCTGGTGTTAATGACAGCGATATTGACATGCAAGACGCATGTTGTGACGGGGAAGATCATCATTGTGTGGTGGAGATGTTTGAACGGTGGAGGGTTTTTGTGGTGGAGTTGGGACGTGGTGGCGAGGCGGTGTGGTGGCTGGTGGCGGGAGGCTGAGAGTGCGGCAGAGGACATGACAGCGCGCTCCTGCAGTTGGCTGTGGTGTGTATGGGGAGTGGCAGGCCGGGGAGGGGGTGTGGGGGGTAGGAGGGGGTGTGGGGGGTAGGAGGGGGTGTGGGGGGGGGTAGGAGGGGGTGTGGGGGGGTAGGAGGGGGTGTGTGGGGGTAGGAGGGGGTGGGGGGGGGGGAGGAGGGGAGTAAATAAGAGCAGCAGCGGCAGCTTCATCCAGTACAGCTTCAGCGCCGCGGCGTCTGGTCTGCACCCTGCGACCACCACCACCAGCGGCCACCAGCAGGGACCACCACCACCAGCGGCCACCAGCAGGGACCACCACCACCACTACCACTACCACCAGCGTCAACATGCCACGTAAACATCACCAAACAAACCACGGAGGCGAACAAGCTGATAGTCGTTCCAGTTAACTACAGGGTTATATATATAAACTATAGCTTCAGCTGGTCTGAACAAACAACACGTTTGTGAACACCAGGACAAATAAAAAGGATTCCTGCTACAAGCATTGAACTTACCCTTTAGTCATATTCAATAACTCATACATTCACATATTACACACACACACACACACACACACACACACACACACACACACACACACACACACACATATATATATATATATATATATATATATATATATATATATATATACATACATACATACATACATACATACATACATACATATATATATATATATATATATATATATATATATATATATATATATATATATATATATATATATTGTACAAATCAGGAAACACTTTCATAATGTGCAGCAGATGGTGTCTCAACCATCAACAGCCTGGTTGATCAGTCCAGCAACCAGGAGGCCTGGTCGACGACCGGGCCGCAGGGACGTTAAGCCCCGGAAGCACCTCAAGGTAACTTCAAGGTATCCTATACATACTGATAACGTGTAGCAACAGTCAACTGGACCTCGTGTATTGTGGCAGCCGGTAAACCCAAGGTACACCGTCGTAAACCCGGGACTAAACATCCGAGTAATCAAATCATACAATCTGCATGCGTAAACTACTAGGCTCTGTTTGTCTGAAGTGATTGACTTACCAGCAGGTGTCAACATGCCGGAGATGTGCTCACGCCCCCACGCCAGATATGAGAGTGAAGGGCCTCTCCCTGTAAACTGACAACACCCCAAACACCGCCTGGGAAACCCCCAAATATGTGTATGTATGTTTAATCCAAAGTTACCACTAAATATTCAGTTTGCTCCTAAGACGGAATAATTCAGTTCTGCAGGCCAGAATTTCACCGTGGGTCACGGTGCTGGCCGGTGGCAACACCGTACACGGTTACCGTGCCCAACAATTCCTGTCTCTGTAAAAATCTTGTACCGGGCAGTTGAGGGAAACTGAATACAAATAACACAGTAGTTACTTTCCAGCCAAGTATCGTCCATGAAGGTGTGAGTGAAGACTATGACGATAAAGACTGGAAGACGAGGGAGCCGGTCGGCCGAGCGGACAGCACGCTGGACTTGTGATCATGTGGGCCTGGGTTCGATCCCAGGCGCCGGCGAGAAACAATGGGCAGAGTTTCTTTCACCCTATGCCCCTGTTACCTAGCAGTAAAATAGGTACCTGGGTGTTAGTCAGCTGTTACGGGCTGCTTCCTGGGGGTGGAGGCCTGGTCGAGGACCGGGCCGCGGGGACACTAAAAAGCCCCAAAATCATCTCAAGATAACCTCAAGATAAGATAAGACTACGAGGGTGGGAAGACGTAGGAAGACAAGGGTGCAAAATGCTCACCCTACGAGCCTGGCAACCCATCACACATTCATGTCAGGATCCAATAAGCCAGTCAGTGTCTGGGCGGAGATGGCCTGAGGCTTTGTTTATGTAGAACACGGCTGTCACCTCGTCAAGACTTTCACTTCAGCTTGTCTATGACTTTACAGGGAGCCTTGAGACATTGTTGACACGTTGAGACACATTGTTGACACGTTGCTGACACGTGTAATACATAGACAGGTCCTGTGTAACATCTGTCAAAGGAACTGACACATAATAATATAATTTACTCCAAAAAATATATAAATGCTGAGTTGAGAGCGTGGGTGGTGCAGCTGCACAATGTGTCCGCGGGAGGGCGTTACTGGCACTCTGACCATTGTCCAGCTGGACACAAAGGTCATCACTAAACAGCTGGTGCCATCAGTGCTCCAGCTGCACTAAGCACCTCAACAATTTTTCAGCTATAGCGAGAGTGAGCATTCATTCGTGAACAAAGTTATATACATTTAATTAGTAAAAACTTAAATGGCAAAAAAACATGTGAATCTACGTGAAGACAACGAATCAGACCAACTGCCACTCAGTACTGGAGTAGCAGTTTACTGGAGCAGTACTGGAGCAGCAGTTTCTGGAGCTGGAGTGGCACCTTGTAACTCAAGCTGCAGAAACTGGATGGTAACTCAAGCTGATACACTCAAGATCAGGAGGATACAGTGTCTCCCTGATACAAAATTATTATACAATTATAATTCTGTACCTGACAATGTTTACTAAACATCGTTGGAGGTCGCTTAGTTAGCGCGACCATGAATTATTGTTAGTCAAGTGCTAAAGCTGTCATGATAAAGTTAGACTTCTCATCAACGGATTTATTGTGGAAAAGCTCTTTGTATCAACATAATATTAATTTTGGCAACAAAGCATTAACAATATGAGGCGATGAGTCACAATAACGTGGCTAAAGTATGTTGACCAGACCACACACTACACAATTAACAATATGAGTTATGATGCAGATATAGAGCTGGAGCCCCGAAGCTGGAGCCCCGAAGCTGGAGCCCCGAAGCTGGAGCCACCTCCCTCCTGACACAACACGCAGTAGACCGTTGAAGGAAGACACAAGAACCTCCTCCCTCCTCGCAGCAGAAGTTAATCTGGCTCTGATTCGTCGACAGACGACAGCAAAATACAGGAGAGCTGACAGTGTAGTGAGGCGGAGGATGACCCATGGACGAGTCCAGGGTGATCCTCCACGGGGGCGCACTGGTCCTGGTGTCCCCCGTACTGGGCTTCCTCTCACCGGGGTATAACCCCCTTGGCGATAAAATTAACGAAGACAAAGGAGTATAATTACAAGCAAAATGTGATTAAAATGATCAGAGAAAAAAATAAATGATCTCGCAAGTCAAAATGAGAGCTTCCTCGAGCGAGACAAAAGGGGTTACCAAGCCGGTCATAGCAATGGAGGCCAGACAAAGGGGGTACCACAGCCGACCATTAGACTGGAGGCGAGACAAAGGGTCTACAGTTACAGGGAAACACACTATGCTGATTAAACCATATATCTCACGCCAGAACTTTGCACGTGGAGAGGGAAGAAAAGTGTGTTCCCTGCTGAGTAGTTTTACCAGATTTTGCTGGCCAGTTTTGTGTGCGGAGACGGGGCCGGCGGCCTCCCTGGTGAGGGAGAGGGCGGTATAATCGAGTCAGAGGCCAGAGGACGGGTGGAGAGCAGTGGTCACTGACGTTCCCGGTAACACATGGGGGCACTAAGCCAACCTTCCTCCTCCCTTCTTTAAAATCCTTCTTCTTGCCTCTTTGCTTCTTTTAGTCTCGCGATGATCGGGAAGTGAATCTCCACACCACACCTCACCTTACACACGCTAAGGCTCTCAAGTTATTACATCAGAAGTCTACATCACGTAAATCTTACGGTGGGTTGAAGCCTAACTCTTGCGGCACGTGAAGCGGCAGGGTTGGTAGTTGCTAGTACCGAACACGGTACCTCAATTTCCAGATAGATAGACTCGAGGCAGCCGTGCTCGTGTTAGGAAAACATGGTAGACTCAACTTAGCAAAAGACCTCGAGGTGTATGGATGTATAGGCTCCTGTCTTCATATATACCACACACAAAGATTCACAACCCCCCTCCCCCCTCCACCTTCTCCGTCACTTTAAATGTGGGACGCCGCTTCCAAGCTTCGCCAAAAGGGTCTCCAATTATGTCACTGGGTCTAAGGAATCTAAAGTTCTTTTGAAGTTGCGCCAAAAGGGCGTCGCATCTGGTTGTTGAACCTTGGTAAACTTGAGCCCCTTTGATGTTAACTAAGGGGGCCCTCACTTCTAGTAATGAGTCCCTCACCCTCTAGTTTCGAGTCCCTTCAAGGCTTAACCAAAGGGCGACATTCTTGGAAGTCGCCGTAAAGTAGTCTCCATTTTTTTGTATGTCTTATCAAAAGGATCTCACGAATAAACTGCAAGAACCCCTAAAATAATTTGGCCCCGTCTTAAAACATTTATAAAACGGAGCTCCACACCTGCAGCTAAAACGGAGCTCCACACCTGCAGCAAGAGGCAGAGAGAAGTGGCACATACCTACCCGGACACACTACTGCAACACCCAACCCTGTGCATATACACACGCAAACTCAACCGCCAGTTGAGCCTTAATCGACTGAGTCAAGAGAGTTGAAACCGAAGTTCTACTGAACTTACTGGATCCTGCAGCCTCTCCGAGACACAAACCAGGTGTGTGAAGTGATCCTCGCTTGCTTGACAGTTACCGGGTGATGGCACAAGGACTGCAAGGTCCCCCAGGAGCCCAAGAGATGACGAAGGAGTGTGCCAAGATAACCACTAGAGGCCTGCATGATATGCCAGGGAACGATAAGATAACAGAACCTACGATGCCTTCTTGACAGACATAATTTATGTGCCATACTGAACCTCGCATCTTGCGTGTATAATCTGTGAGTGTGCATACCAGCACTAGTTCTTGTAAGTATGGCTGTGTTAGTATGCATCAGCGTGCGAGTATGTGTGAGTGCAGTGAGTGCACATATGTGACTGAGTGCACATTTGAGTGTGCAGATTCTTGCCAATGTTCCCGGATATACAAGTCAGTGACACTGAACATTGATCTGCTGAATATACAGTATGAATAATGTATAGTTGAACAGTTAATTGACGCTACAACACAATACGAGAGCGGACAGCTGTACCGGCAATCAAAGCTGCCTTTAGGATACAACATGAATTCAATATATATATATATTGACAATATGTGGAATTTTATAACTCTGAGCCAGCTTAGTGCTGATCCCTCAGGCTTACTGCCTGCCAGGAACCTGCCACATTGATGCAGGTCTCTGGCAAAGGTCATCACTGTTGACCTTTCTTGGGGGACCTGCCACATTGATGACCATTGACGGAGATTTGCCACATTGATGACCTCTGCCATTTCCTCTTATAGCATACAGTAATGATCGTTCCAATCTTCTATATAATATTTAAAATCATTATTGGTAATGACCCCAAAGTGACCTGTTGTGTTGGACCAAGTGTTAATATATATATACAGATAAGTGATGTAAACAGCTCGGTACATATGTCCCACTGATACCAATTGTTTATATAAACATCAGACGTTGTAATTATTAACTGATTACTCACTGTTCTCAATTGAGATACACTGATTGGCCAAGCAATCAAAGGAAAACAAAATCTTTCTTTACTATGGTGAAAAACTATCACTGCTGTATTTTGCCGACAGACAGTGAAACTTGGAGCAAAGGAATACTGTGTGGTTGAGTGGCTGGCTTGGGTTGTGAGTGGCTGAGTGGCTGGCTTGGGTTGTGTGTGGTTGAGTGGCTGGCTGGGGTTGTGAGTGGCTGGCTGAGGTTGTGAGCGAGAAGATGGTGGGATGATTGGCTACCTTGCATTTGGGGTGGTTGAGAACGCAAACCCTTTTAGAATGAGACAATTCAAAGACTTTAACACAGGCTGGACGCACGAGCACTTTCACAACGGCATCAACTTGAGTGGTGTTGCTGGCTGGTTAACACTTTACCAAGTGACTGCAGTGAGGCGTAAAGTCAAAACAAAAGTTTGAACCTCCGGGCGGGCGCTGCCACACGCCAACACCTAAATGCCCGCCAAATTTTATTTACGAACTCCAAAAGGGTTTGTAAATTATGAGTGACAGACCCCCCGCCCGGTAAAGTTTACACTCACTCAGCCACTCACTCACTCAGCCACTCACAGTGCAGACAGGTACAAAATACAAACATTAAACCTAAAACATAGACTAATGCCACGAAGCACCACATGTAGCATGTACAGTGACAAATTAGATTGACTGTATACATACTGTGTTGACCTCCTCTGGTTCTACGTAGCTGTTGGCGTCAGCAGTCAGCCTTGACCTCGTCTCCTGCAGGCCCCGAGGTGCCCGCCAGGCTAATGCTACCAACGATCTCATCGGAGTGTAATCTTGAACCACAGCCCCGTACTGACCTAGTGTCACCCTACGTGTGTAGGGTTGTAGTTCACCCGAATATTGTAGAACAGCTGCTGGGGTTTAACGAGTATTCAGTTAACATTTGGAGGCAGAGGAGTGACATTATGTGTGTGTTCTTGTCTCGAGAGGAAGGATTGACTGATGTGTCTTCCTCGCTCCTTCTCCAGCACTGGTCGCCTCGGTTAATGATTCTTACAAGATAAGATAGCCAAACTGTAGCACAGAGGAGTATATACATTGAGTGGTGTAACCTGCATCTCGGTGTATACATACATTGATAGCTCGTTAATGTATACTGGCTGGTTAGTGAGGTATTCTTATCTTAATAACCCTCCATTGGTTGATAGGCGTTAAGGCCAACGCCAGACCAAAACTTGTAGCAGCTCCTAACACCATAATACGAAAGAAATGCTTGAAGGAAGACATTGTTTGAATACTTTCTCCCTTCCGCTCCTCAAGTTAATGATCCATCTTGTTCCTCCTCTTCGTGTTTATAATCCTTCTGCTTCTCCTCCTCCTCCTCCTTCTTAGTTTAGATTTTTGTTATTATAGTTCTCTACGTTTCCACACACACACACACACACACACACACACACACACACACACACACACACACACACACACACACACACGGTAGGGGCCTCGTAGCCTGGTGGATAGCGCGCAGGACTCGTAATTCTGTGGCGCGAGTTCGATTCCCACACGAGGCAGAAACAAATGGGCAAAGTTTCTTTCACCCTGAATGCCCCTGTTACCTAGCAGTAAATAGGTACCTGGGAGTTAGTCAGCTGTCACGGGCTGCTTCCTGGGGTGTGTGGTGTGGGGAAAAAAAAAGTAGTTAGTGTAGTTAGTAAGCAGTTGATTGACAGTTGAGAGGCGGGCCGAAAGAGCAAAGCTCAACCCCCGCAAAACACAACTAGGTGAACACGGTGTCTTGTAATCTGTTTCTTTATAGAGGGAAGTGTGTCAAGCTCCGCCTGATCCTCCTGTGTGTCTCTCCAGGTGCTGAAGACGCGCCTCAGTCATGCACCATACCAACAAAGCTGCAAATAGATGCAGATGAGTCCAGATGAGGCTGGGTGTAGAGGAAGACAGATGAAGGGAATGATAAGTAATGGCAGGTAGAAGAGGGTCCAGGCGGAAGGGCGCGACTTCCACTGTACAATACCTACCCACCACTCCTATGTTCTGCGCTGTTCACAATAACAGAATAACGCGGTATTTTCCAGGCAGTGCGAGCGGTAACTCTAGTCCGGATTAATTTACAAACACAGCCGGGATAACTGCTTCTTAGGCAGAGTAAAGATGCCTTCCAGAGGGGTAAAAGACGCCTTGGGAAAGGGAAAATAATGCTTGGGGGGGGGGAAGGAAAGCAACACAGAAAGGCTAAAGAAAAGGGCTTCGTTTTATCAAAAGAGCCAGACAGAGAGGTTGAGAGGCCGAGGGGGGGAGCACCCTGGAGGTGGGCCGGATGGAGCCTGACTCCTGCGGCGGCAGGAGGCCAGGAAATACTGGAAATTGGTCACGTCAGGAAAATGACACGGGGAAAATTCGGAAATTATTTAAAAAAAAAGCATGATAGAGTTTGCTTTTACCTGTGAGCTGCCACAACCACGGGGAATAGAACGGTATACGGTCTCGTTACTGATTCAGGTTACAATACCGCTTTCCATCGTAATATTACTAAAAATAGAAGGAGTGATCCCGACAGTCAACCCTGAAGGTGCAGTGTTCCAGGCAGCCGCAGTGTTCCAGGCAGCCGCAGTGTTCCAGACAGCCGCAGTGTTCCAGACAGCCGTAGTGTTCCAGACAGCCGCAGTGTTCCAGACAGCCGCAGTGTTCCAGGCAGCCGCAGTGTTCCAGGCAGCCGCAGTGTTCCAGGCAGCCACAGTGTTCCAGGCAGCCACAGTGTTCCAGGCAGCCGCAGTGTTCCAGGCAGCCGCAGTGTTCCAGGCAGCCACAGTGTTCCAGGCAGCCACAGTGTTCCAGGCAGCCGCAGTGTTCCAGGCAGCCGCAGTGTTCCAGGCAGCCGCAGTGTTCCAGGCAGCCGCAGTGTTCCAGGCAGCCACAGTGTTCCAGGCAGCCGCAGTGTTCCAGGCAGCCGCAGTGTTCCAGGCAGCCGCAGTGTTCCAGGCAGCCACAGTGTTCCAGGCAGCCACAGTGTTCCAGGCAGCCACAGTGTTCCAGGCAGCCGCAGTAGTCATCAATAAAGCAGTTGACAAGTCTGGCCGACATGCTCCTCGACCAATCGCTGGTGGCCGAGGGTTGTTGTGTCAGGTTATAACAGAGACTGATGCTCGGCCGAGTTGTTGTTATTGATCTGTAGAAGAGGCACGGAGCCCCGCTGGGAGATGACTAAAGTGGAACACAGTGGAGCCGCACCCGGCTCGCTCGACCCTAAAATATCCTCGGCACGATAGGCTTAACGCCAAAATACATTAGACTTTGTTTTAGCTATTGAAGCAGAAAACACTTAGAGGCCCCTGGAGGTGAGGCTTGGGTAGGGCGGGACGGAACCTTTGGGCACTTGCTGGTGCTCTGATGGAAGCGCTCTATATATTCCTCTAGAGTACACTCAGCATGTATACGTGCTCTCCCATGAGCTACAGAGACGTTAGAAAGAATTTTTTCAGTGTCAGAGTAGTTAATAAATGGAATGCTTTAGGCAGTGATGTGGTGGAGGCTGACTCCATACACAGTTTCAAGTGTAGATATGATAGAGCCCATTAGGCTCAGGAATCTGTACACCAGTTGACTGACAGTTGAGAGGCGGGACCAAAGAGCCAAAGCTCAACCCCCGCAAGCACAATTAGGTAAATTAGGTAAGTACACAACTCTTCACCGTGTAGTACACCCGGCAGTACAGTTGGGTTTGTTTTCGACTCGCAATCGGGAATCCCAGGCGAGACGGAAATGGTTGAACACCTTTCCTATCACCTAATGCCTCTGTCCACCTTGCAGTAAATAGATACTGTGGAGAAAGGCAACCTGTGAAGGTGTATTGTGAGAATGGTGAGTAGTGATAGCAATAGTAGTAGTGATAGTAGTGATAGCAATAGTAGTAGTGATAGTAGTGATAGCAATAGTGGCTTTTGGCATTGTATGTACTAGCCCTATCTATAAATCCATCACTCTTTGTAAAATCTCTTGTATGTATGTACCTTACCTAAATAAACATTTGATTTGAATTGATTTGATTTGATTAGTGCGACCTCAGAGGGGCAGGGCTGCTGACCGAGGCTGCACTTCCCAACAGACAACGAATTAAATATTATAATGAAAAGAATAAACTGGTATATTATCTATATTGTATAAACCTAACCTTATAGACGCGTCTCACAGCTCATGGCTCCTCCAACCAATAAACATAAATAAGTTGGGCAAGCCTCAGTGGTACTAGAAGCACTTTGAGAAGTATAAAGCTAAAATAAAAAATGTAGAGTGGTTGGCAACAAGGTTGGTGCCGGAGCTAAGAGGCATAAGCTACGAAGATGGGCTAATGGAACTAAATCTCACAACCCTAGAGGATAGAAGGAACAGAGGGGATATGATCACAGCTTACAAGATACTGAGGGGAATAGATAAGGAGGACAAGGATAACCTCTTCAGACTGAGAGAAAGCAGGACAAGAGGACACAGATGGAAGCTAGAAACGCAAATGACCCGAAGGGACGTAAGAAGTACTTGTACCCTGTACGGATAGTTAGCAAGTGGAATGATCTACAAGAAGAACTTGTAGAAGCCACCTCCACACACAACTTTAAGACCAAATTCGACAAAGCAGTTGAAAGTCAGAATTGTTGAACTGAAACGCAGCAAATATAAGGCCAGTAGGCGGAGTATAAAGAGTTAGACCACATTTCCACCGTAGACAGTGAGAGGTTAAGTAGTGATAAGCAAGTACAAGACGCGACGCCTCAGAGACCGCGGCTGTGGTCTCTGAGAAAGCAATAACAGTGTCGGGGATCGAAGAGTCTGGTGCCAAGACTGGCGCCAGCAAGTGGCTGACTGGCTCCTGTATGTTGTACTCTACTTGGCTGTCCTCACTAATGTTTATTTTTAGTGTTCTTGTTAATGTATAATACGTAGTTGCTCTAATAGTGCTTACCTGCTGGTCAATATTTCCTCGTGCCATAGCAAACATTCATATATCCTCAGTACGCAGCTGGAAACGCACTCTCTGTTCAGGTACTTGGAAAGACACTCAATTTACTTTAGTATACCCTACACGTTTTCTCTTCTGACTATTTCCCCTAGAATATGTATTTCCCATCTTCTTTGGTGTCTCCCAGTTTCCCGCCCTTAGCTGTAGGAATGGTAATTGTATTCGTATATTCCTCTCCCTTCAACCCGCGTTCCCTGCAACACTACAGCAATATCCTGGAAACACATTCTCCTTGTCTCTTTTCATTTAGTTATTCACGCAATTTGCACCCTCAGGTGTTTTTTTGGGGGCCATGCCCCTACCTCGCTCTATGACCAGAGATAATTGGTTGTTCCCTCCTGATGGTGGTGATTGGTGGTGATTGGTGGTAATGGTGGTGATTGGTGGTGATTGGTGGTGATGGTGGTGATTGGTGGTGATGGTGTTATATTATTGTCACGGATTGTGTTGCTGTTGCCATGTTTTGGAGGATGTGAACGTGTACACGCCATTCCAGATCCTAATGCAGCTCTTATTCGTTTCAATTTTAATTCCTGTTCCAGTTCCTCCCATTCCACAATAATGGCTTCATAAAACGTCGATTAAACAATTAAAAGTAAAACACGAGATGAATAATTACAATATATATATATATATATATATATATATATATATATATATATATATATATATATATATATATATATATATATATATATATATATATATATATTATATATATCCCCCCCTCCCTCAGGGCACCCTGACACTCACCCTGGGAATCAAAATAATTCGTTCACTTCACATCACCGTCAATTGTTTCGCTCAATGGAATTACCATAAATTGCATTATTCAATTCAATTCTCCATAACAAAATAAAGTTAGGTAGATTTTTTTTTTGTCGGAACAAAGCTATATAATTTTGTGTGTGTGTGTGTGTGTGTGTGTGTGTGTGTGTGTGTGTGTGTGTGTGTGTGTGTGTGTGTGTGTGTGTGTGTTTATGTATGTGTGTGTTAGGAAACTCTATATTTTGCATTTTAATGTCTATTTTTTCACCAATGATTTACCAAAAAATGAATAATTCTCTATATGTATGCTTCGTGCATACATATATGCTTCGACAGGCACCAACCTGTCGGATGGTGCCAAGCAAATGATTTCAACCCACTGTAAATAACTATGCCTGTCCCTTGAAGGAAGTACTATGACGTGTACACCAACGCCGCTGTGAATGTACAAACTTTCACGATTAAAGTGTTTCAATTTTAATATTTGAAAATACTTTAGCTTAAAAAAAATGAACAGGTAAAATTTATTAAGAGTTTCCTACCACACACACACACACACACACACACACACACACACACACACACACACACACACACACACACTACATATATGTTATACTCAAAATTCTGTCAGTTGAAATGTAACCAATCACAGGCAAGTAGGCCTCTGACGTCATGCCAGACAGAGGAGCATCAAGCATGCTCCCAGCAGCCTCAGTTATCCTCACAGACCCAGAGTAGGTGGACCTCGGCTGGCCAGTTATACACCTGTTTGCCTCACTCAATAAATATATACAGAAGCGACTACTGTGTCTACATTCAACCCGAACAAGGCAAACGAATACTGGTAGCAGCAGTGGGATCCAGAAATTTTTTTCTGGAAGCAAAAGTTCCAGTACCCAGCATCGCCTCGTGTTCCAGCCAAAACCGCCGCCACCGCCACCGCCATAAGCCGCCATCCTGCCACCCACGCATCAAATATTGTGCCAGACCGGGGTCCTGCCATCAACCACTACTCCAGGCCAACGTTTCAGAAGTAAGGGTCAATATTTTCCTGTGAGAACGCTCACTCATCAGTGAGGAGGAAGGAAGCTTCCCGCGCCAGCCATTTTTGAACCTCGCGCCACCACGTGGGAACCACCTATTACACCCACCACCACCACCACCGCCACCCAAGCTGACAGTATCAAGCTTCGTGAGGGTGCAAGCTACTGCAATCGTCGTCAGCCATCGTCGCAAGTATCAACTGGTTATTCCATCGTCGCAATATTGTCGTCGTCAGAATTTATCTTCGTGCTTCTAGCGTGAACAGTGTGGGGTCCCTGAGTCTCGCGCCACCGCCGCCAGGAGCGCTGCCGTCGCATCCAGTTTGTAAACACGCCTCACATGGGCCTCTTCCGATCTTCACGACGCTTCTCCTTCTTTGGCTACTGGTGATCCTCATAAATTACAACCCTGAGATAAGTAATTGCTAGTTGAGAACAGCGTGCCAAGTGTTAAAAAGTGACTTATGTAATAATTCCCATAATATCCTGTGAATTAACCATTCAGTGACTTGTTAAATATTGGAGCCGGTTTAGTACTCCAGAGGCCCACAGTTTCTCTGAGACATTTCAATATTCCCTGCATATGATTCCATTATTCATTAATTGTTACTAGTGTCATTACTGAATTCAAAGGTGAGAGAAGTAAGAAATAATTGTTCTAGCAGTTTATTTTTGCATAAAAGAAATTTGTTTTTGAGATTTCCATAGACAATAGAACATAGAAATTTTTTTTATATTTCTCCAGACCTAACTTGAAATTTATCCTTTAAGCATTTTAATTTAAACTTTTACCATAGGAGTTATATACATTCCTGTGTCCAGTTTATGTGCTACATCCATATTTCTTGCATTGCCACTTGTTGTGTTGAATCTTTTTAATGAAATTTTGCAATTGCATTTCCCAGTTTTTATTCTCAATTGCTGTGCTTAGTCTGGTTTAATTAATTTACATACATCTAATTCCAGTCATTTTTTTAATGAAAGATTGCTAAATTTAGTTTACAATTTGCTTGTTCTTAATTATTTTCTTGCCTAGCCCAATTTAATAATTTTATTTCTGCCATTTTTACTTTAGCCAAGTTGATATTTTTTTGTGTTTATTTTGTGTATACTATTTCTGATGCCAGGTGCACTTAATTATAATCTGCGTTCAAATATTACTTCCACGGCTGTGACAATGCCTACCACTGTTGAAACCCCTTCAGAATCAATGGGAACAGTTGCTTGTCCCAATGGCCAGAGATCAGCTCAGGAAATGGCTATTCCTCTTTTTGCTGGGGAATCGCGTTTATTAGAATCATGGTTTAGTAAGGTTGAAGCGAAAACAGTTGCACGTTTTTCTAAGCCTACTGATGCCGAATACTTAGCAATTGCACGGTCAGCCGTGGACACAACCAAAGGTGATGCACGTTTTGTTGTTGATGAGAAAGCCATTGTTAGCCTCCAGTCTTGGCCTGAATTTAAGGATTTCTTTCGCCGTCGCTTTGTTAATAAAGGAGACCTTGACCCATATAGGTTAGTCAAGAAAATTGCCAATGCCACCATGCAGCCTGGTGAATCGTTTAATGCGTTTACTAGCCGTCTCGATCAGTATCTGTATGCCTTAGTTTCTGCTATGAATAATTCAACTTGGTTAGATAAAGACAATAATCTGTCCCCTGAGGCTATGGCCAAAATGATAGCATTTGGTACTTTAATGCATTTTGCCCCCGAGCATACAAAACCAATCGTTGAGCAACAAAATTTTGGTGTTAAACATGAAATTGGTGAAGTGTTTGAGGCTATTAACAATGCCGCCGATAAACTAGCTCCCCGAAGTGCTCAACTGTTGCCACCCTCTGATGCTGTAAATGTAGTTACAAGTTCTCAGCATCCTCCCACAAATTCTCAAAACTCTTGGTCGCAGAAGCGTACCCATGCTCGTAGCCCCCAGTCAAATTCGCCGCCTCATAAAATGCCGAAACGCCATAGTCCACAACCATCCACTCCCTCATGTTGGCATTGTGGTAAGAGTAACCACCTTGCAAGGGACTGTTGGTCCGCCCCTAGATCATCACCTCCTAGACAATTCTCTCGGCCCCCTCATCAATCTAATCATTCTAGGCTTCCATATTGCACGTACCATAAACAAGTTGGTCACCACACTGCGGATTGTAGAGCTAGGCAAAGGACATCTCCACCTCGTAACTCCCATGGTCAGTCTTGGCGAGGCTCACAGCGTCCAAGACATTATCAGAACTCTCGTAATTACAACTCCCAGCCCAGCTATAATGCAACTTCAAATTATAATGCTCAGTCACAGAATGCTGGAGCTCAGAATGTTCACTCCATGTCGTCGGGAAACCCCCAAGGCCATCCGCTAACCAATTCAAGCTAGCCAATCCTAGTGCCCTCCCTGTGTATTCAGTAGCTACCCAAAATAGATTTGGACACTTGACAGAGGAGGACACTGACTCTAGACCAGTTGTAGATGTTGACGGATCCACAGTAAATTTGACACAAACAAGACGCAGATATCCCAGACAACATAAGTCAAAAATAGTAACTTGTCCAGTCTCAAGTGATGGTCCCCTTGTATCAGCCATTGTACATGGTAGAGTTTTAAAAGTTTTTCTTGACTCAGGTGCAAAAATTAATATTGTCAAGCCCTCAGCTCTTAGAGACATTGAAAGTATGCACCCTACTATTTTAAAACAGTCACACATACCTTTTCTAAGTGGTATTTCAGGAAATAAAGTAAAAGTTCAGGGTGAAATTGACCTCCCACTCAAGTTCAATGATGTCACATTGTCTATAACATGTTTAGTTGTTGACATTATTCATTTTCCTGGAGACATTCTCTTAGGTCTGTACACCATGATTGATGAAAATATTGCATTGTTTCCCCATCGTTGGAACATAAATATCAAAGACCACGTCATACCCTTGTGTAGCATGTATCGACAGGGCCACGAGTTCAACCTTCAATCAGATTATGTTAATTTTGTTGACACCCGCCTTGCTAGCGTAGGTTTGTCAGATCATTGTCGTGGTAGCATACCCGAGAAAACAGGCACTCAATTGAAGCATAGTAGTTGTACAGTTGTTAAGGAGAATGAGTATCGGGACTTTCTGGAAGGGGACGCCCTAACGGATTCTCGTTGTCTCGCTCGCCTGGCAGCTTCCATCTCTGAAGTCAGTGGTTCCACGGCTACTGACACTGTGCTACACCCTCATTCTCTCACCAGAATAAGAGTTAAGGTTCAGGGAGTGCCTGAGTTGTCGGATGTGATTGCGGAAAGTGAAACATGTAAAGTGAATGGTACATTTGTTGAACCCTCCTGGCACACAGTGCAGGATGGTACTGTCTCACTTTTTATCGCGAACACAAGTAATGCCGATATCCATCTCCAGTCTGGTACCCATGTTGTAGATTTTGCCCATTACTCGTTACCGGTGCGAGTTGTGGATGATGTCTCCATGGATCATACTGTTTGTACACTCACACCAGGAGAACAGGGATCTCAGCCAGAGGTGCAAGCGCAACACCTCAGTCCTACTGATTTTCCTGACTCTGTGGCTCAGCTTTTGGAAATTTTGAACAGGAATAGAGCTGTTGTTGCTCTACCAGGAGAAAAATTAGGTCTCACTCCTCTCATTACACATAAAATTCCCCTTGAACAAGGAACTACGCCTATTTATGTACCAGCTTACCGTCTTCCCCATTCTCAGAGAGCAGAAGCAGATAGACTTGTAGAAAAAATGTTACAGAGTGATGTAATTGAATCGAGTAATTCGCCATGGAACGCTCCATTGATTCTTGTACCAAAGCGAGATGGGACTTGGAGACCTGTAATCGATTATCGCAAGCTTAACAGAGTAACAATACCTGATCGTTTCCCACTTCCAGTTCTAAATGATTTGTTGCAAAGTATTGGTCGAAACAAAGTATTCTCAACGTTAGATTTGTTGCAGGGATTCTGGCAAATCCCCCTTGATGAGGAAAGTAAACAATTGACAGCCTTTAGTACTCCCAATGGTCATTTTCATTTCAAAAGAATGCCGTTTGGTTTGCGTAGTAGTCCAATAACCTTTTCACGGCTCATGACAAATCTATTTCGTAGATTGATAGGAAGTACGCTTCTAGTTTACCTTGATGATCTCATAATCATGTCGCAAGATGTTCAGACTCATTTCCAGAACCTTGAAAAGGTACTTGCAAAGCTCGCTGAAGCTAATTTAAAAATAAAGCTTGCAAAATGTTCATTTTTAAAGCAAAAGATTAATTTCCTAGGTCATACAGTTACACCTTCAGGTATTACATTGAATGAATCAAAAATTATTGCTGCCCGTGATTTTCCAACACCTCGTACCGCAGAAGCCGTAAGACAGTTCACAGGTCTTGTAGGATTTTATCGTTCATTTATTGCTGGATTCTCTATTATAGCCGCTCCGCTTTACAAGTTGCAAAGAAAAGATGAACCCTTTGTTTGGGGAGAGGCCCAGGATCACTCATTCAAAAAACTCAAAGCAGCCTTGATTTCGTCACCTGTCCTTAGGTATCCAGATTTTTCTAAACCTTTTACGTTGGTTACAGATGCTAGTGACATAGGTCTAGGTGCTGCATTACTTCAAACAGAAGGTCACAGAGATCACGCAATAGCTTATGCTAGCCGCACATTATCCAAAGAAGAGAAAAATTATAGTGCAACAGAACGAGAAGCCTTGGCAGTTGTTTGGGCACTTAAACATTTCAAGGATACAATTTATAATTACCCAGTTCATGTTCTTACAGATCACCAACCATTAATTCCCTTGTTCAAAAATAAGAATCCAGTTGGAAAGTTTGCTAGATATTTGCTCACAATTCAAGAATTCAATCCCACATTTGGATATATTCCAGGAAAGCAAAATGTTGTAGCGGATGCGTTTTCTCGACACGTAGCTGCGATTCAGTTAAATTACCCAGCATTAGATGCTACAGTAGTAGAAACGGAACAAAGACAAGACCCCATATGGGCACCCGTCATTAAATTTTTGACTAAGCAAGACACTCGCCCGATTCATAAACCACCAGTACCATTGAAAGAACTAGTTATGTTGGACAATTTACTGTGTAGAGTAGTAAAGCTAGGGACAGCCCCGAGGAAATGTTGTCAGTTAGTTGTTCCAGCTGTCTTGGTACCAACTGTGTTAAAAATTATCCATGATGCTCCTGCAAGTGCACATCCAGGAAAGGATCGTACACTCCAACAAGGTCGATTGAAATATTTTTGGCCAAAAATGGCTAAGGAGATTGCTCATTATGTTGACAGATGTTTAACTTGTTTACAGCACAAGGGACATGTTTCAGGACCTAATCCAATTCAGGTGTACCCAGCAACTAAAGCTCCTTGGGAACGAATATCGATGGATTTATTGACAAATTTTGCGGAAACAGAGAAAGGGAACAAACATTTGCTTGTAATGGTCGATAATTTTTCACGGTTTTGCGAACTAGTTCCTATCCCGAACAAAACAGCAGAAACCATAGCCAGCGCATTCCATGACCAAATAATTTGTAGATATAGTATGCCTAAAGTAATCCTTTCAGATAATGGTCCGGAATTCAGTAATAGTATTCTAACTAGCTTGTGTGATTTATATAACATCAAAAAATGTAGCATCATGCCTTATCATCCGGCAAGTAATGGACTAGCTGAACGTACTAACAGGAAAGTGTTAGATGCCTTGAGAGTCACGTTGAATTTTGATAACAACAATTGGGATGATTTTATACCCTTAATTCAGTGTGCTATAAATTCTTCAATTAATGTTTCTACTGGTGACACACCTCACGCTATTCTTTATGGTACAGATAAGATCCTCCCTAATGAATTGATTAACGTACCTCCTACTCCCTTATATAACGTAGATGATTTTGTTCAAGTGAAGCGTAGACAAATGCAATTAGTATTCAAGAAAATACGAGAACAACTGTCCAAAGCAACAGCCGAGTTCACTCTAGCAAGGAATGCACGAGCTAAACCCAATAAAATAACTATTGGATCTGTAGTAATGATACTTAACCAACACAGGTCTGGTCCTATGTACAAGTTAACTAAGAAATTTTTGGGTCCATATAAGGTAATCGAGCTTATTAAAGGTAACAAATACAGACTTAAGAACTTGTTAACAGGAGAGTATATAAATGAACATTTAGACCACATGAAGTTAGCTAAAATGACTGTTGACGAGACTGATGAGGAAGATGACAATGAACTTACCCAGACAGATACTCCTACTCGGACACCACCTTCTGTGGTTGACAGACCACTTGATGTTCAGCAACCCCATACTAGCAATTATAATCTTAGATCTAGACCTCTCGTTTCAACCGTGCACTCACCACACGTCCATTGGCTAGATGTTAACGAGGATATCTCTCAAGATGATAGTTTGTCACATGAAGTTTCATCTGTTCCGGACCTTCAGTCAGAGCCAGAGTTGTATAGTGCTCTGGATGAGCTAGGTGTAGATATCCGCAGAATTTATAATTGATTGCACTCTGCAGTTATTCTGTTTTTTTTTTCAAAACAATCATTTGCAGTATTTCTACCACATGTGTCTTATTATTACCATTATATATAATGTATAGTTTTTCTCAACTTTATTTTGTTATAAATTAGATGCCATTGTTAAGTCTACTACCATTTGTATTTTTACAGTGCTTGTCATAAGAGTTATTATTGTTCTAGCAACCACATTGTGGCCAGTGAATCCTGACTGCTATCACGCAGATGTTAGTCTTCTTGATCCAGGTCTTGTATATGCTTGTAAATATATTGCACATTATATATATTGTACATTGGTCTTGTAAATATATTGTATATTTCGAAAAAAAAAAAAAAAAAGAGAAAAAAAAAAAAATTATCTATCTTGAAATTCAATTGTGGTTGTTAGGTCAGAACTTTGTTCCATTAATGTAATAATTGTTTAATTTTGTATGGTTTTCAAGCACATGCCATTGACACATGTTAATAATTTTGTTTAGGCAATACCTTGAGTTGTATTGTTCATATCTGATCAGTAGACATACACATGTTCTTAATACTCTGTTTTAATCAAAGCTTGTTACCATGATTTTCACCTATTATGATGAATTTTTTTTTTGGTGCATATATGCCGAGTTGTTTGTATTACGCACACCTGATCTTCTTTCAATGTTTTATTATGCAAATTTCACATGTAAGCCATTATTGTATGCCACCGAGGTCCTTTCAGTATCATTGTAACTATATAGCTAGCCAGAGCTTGTCGACAAGGGACGTCGACTTGGTAGCGTGTCCGAGCGGTGTTATACTCAAAATTCTGTCAGTTGAAATGTAACCAATCACAGGCAAGTAGGCCTCTGACGTCATGCCAGACAGAGGAGCATCAAGCATGCTCCCAGCAGCCTCAGTTATCCTCACAGACCCAGAGTAGGTGGACCTCGGCTGGCCAGTTATACACCTGTTTGCCTCACTCAATAAATATATACAGAAGCGACTACTGTGTCTACATTCAACCCGAACAAGGCAAACGAATATATATATCTTCATATATTTAAATGGGAAGACATTCAAAGGGAAGTGGTTGTCGTACAGAGCCCGGCAACATCACTGCTGAAGCTGGATATAAACATTTACCATGCCTGAAATGCTGGACTAGTGAGCGTGTCACCAGAAAAGGGGGCTAGGAATGGCTGTGAATGGCCCAACAGGTCTTCATAGAACGGAGGGAACCAGCCAATGGCGTGAGCCCTCGAGGCTAAGCTTCCAGGTGGAGAGTTTGTGAGGTATGAGAACCTAGCGTGTGGCGTGGCTGTTGCATCTACAATGTGTGAACAGCGGGAACTGGTCGAAGACCTCTCTCTTGCTTGCCTCTCAGAAAACATTATATATGTAGTGTTAACTGGCATCCCGGGGAACTACTAACTTACCCGACATTCCTCCCATCAAGTCCTGCTAAGTCCGGTATCCTGCTGGAAGGCCATCTTCCAACCTTTCTTTTAATCTTCATTTTAATGTCGGTATCTGACGGTGTGACCCTCCGGCAGCCTCTCGCTGCTGGCCGCCTGCTAGCACAGATCACCACCACTAAGAAACAACGGAGTAGAGCTCACCTTTGACGATATCTTTGGCGACGATATCGTAGACCTTCTCTTGTGTTGAGTTGGGCTTGATGATGCGGTCAAACAGGTACACCTTCCCCTGGAAACATGAGAACTATTGTTAGAGAAATGTGTTGTGTAGACTGTAGACTATTGTAGAGTGTGAGAGGCCGTGGGCGACCACGTAAACCCGCTCCTCAACACAGCCCAGCACACTAAACCAAAAATAATATTGTTGACCAGACCACACACTAGAAGGTGAAGGGACGACGACGTTTCGGTCCGTCCTGGACCGAAAGTCGATTGTGAATCGATTGTGAATAATCGATTAATAATCAAGTCGATTGTGAATAATCAAGAATAATAGTTACATCAATAATGACAATTCTTTCAAGAGGCAGAGATATAAAACTAATCATTTAAGTATTTACGCAAATTGCTTTTATGAGAGAAAATAAAAATTAAATTTCAATATTCAAAATTTGTTTGGAAAAATATAAAAGCAGTGAGCTTTATACATAAGACGACTCCAGGAGTGTTGAAAGTTGTCGGTGATAAGGCGAGGAGGGAGAGAGAGAGGGAGGGAGGGAAGGAAGGAGAGAGGGAGAGAGGGATAGAGGGAGGGAGGGAGAGGGATTAAGAAGCTACACGGTAAAGTGTTGGTAAGGGTTAAAGTCAAGAGTATACGTGGTCAAGGGGGATGAAAACTTTTAATACCAGAGAAAAGTTGTGCCACGCCACTCCCTCTTTGAGAGTTGGTGCCCACAACACTGTGGGAGACCCTTACCCTCGGCCCTATATGGCACCTGTGTGGACTCACCTAGTTCTGCTTGCGGGGGTTGAGCTCTGCTCTTTCGGTCCCGCCTCTCAACTGTCAATCAACTGTTTCTACTATTATTATTTTTCCACACCACACACACACACACACACACACACCAGGAAGCAGCCCATGACAGCTGACTAACTCCCAGGTACCTATTTACTGCTAGGTAACAGGGACATAGGGTGAAAGAAAGTCTGCCCATCGTTTCTCGCCGGCGCACGGGATCGAACCCGGGACCACAGGATCATGTGACCAGCGTGCTGTTCACTCGGTCACCGGCTTGTGTGTGTGTGTGTGTGTGTGTGTGTGTGTGTGTGTGTGTGTGTGTGTGTGTGCGTGCGTGTGTGTGTGTGTGTGTGTGTGTGTGTGTGTGTGTTTACTAGTTGTGTTTACTAGTTGTGTTTTTGCGGAGGTTGAGCTTTGCTCTTTCGGCCCGCCTCTCAACTGTCAATCAACTGTTTACTAACTACTTTTTTTTTTTCCCCACACCACACACACCCCAGGAAGCAGCCCGTGACAGCTGACTAACTCCCAGGTACCTATTTACTGCTAGGTAACAGGGGCACTTAGGGTGAAAGAAACTTTGCCCATTTGTTTCTGCCTCGTGCGGGAATCGAACCCGCGCCACAGAATTACGAGTCCTGCGCGCTATCCACCAGGCTACGAGGCCCCTATGTGTGTGTGTGTGTACGCACAGGAATCTCAGGAATCTGTACACCCGTTGAGTGACAATTGAGAGGCAGACCAAAGAGCCAAAGCTCAACCTCCGCAAACACAACTAGGTGAGTACAAGAACAGCTGCTCATGCAAGGCCGTGAGGAGAGGTAGGGGGTGGGGAGAGGACTTTTTAAGACTCGCTGAAAAACAATCAAGTCCAATAAGAAACAAAAAGTCTGCCTTTGGAAATCTGCAAGAGAATCGTCGGCATTCAGGCGATAAATGGCTCCTTTTTTTAATACCCACAATTTCCGATATTATCGCGCGATATGAATACCAGATTTATCGTTGCCTCTCGCGTCGCTGCCAGACATTGTGTTCTGGACTGTTGTTAAGATCCCCGTCACCTTCCTACACGCAGCCTGACATGTTATCACAGGCATCTTCTTGAGGTTATCTTGAGATGATTTCGGGGCTTTTAGTGTCCCCGCGGCCCGGTCCTCGACCAGGCCTCCACCCCCAGGAAGCAGCCCGTGACAGCTGACTAACACCCAGGTACCTATTTTACTGCTAGGTAACAGGGGCATAGGGAGAAAGAAACTCTGCCTATTGTTTCTCGCCTGGGACGGGCAGTGGGAGGGGAGACGGAGGCTTGATGCCTCTTTACAACCACCACAACCACAACCACCATTAACCACCATCACTACAATAGACAACTTAAACCCACCAAACGCAGTCATGCCGATTACGGGAAACTGGAAAAAACTATTATTGAATCAGTTTAGAGTGGGAAGAGAGAGGCCTGGGCAAGTGCTGGTTTGGAAACAACGTTGTTGATGTATGGAACAAGTAATCGGATCTCACGTAATAGACGCGAGATCGCTGGATTGTTTCAAGCGTAGTATAGACATATATATGAATGAGTCTGGCTGGATATAAAGAGGGAGTTGCCTGGTATGGACCAATGGGCACACTGCAGTTTCCTTTACAATGGTGCGTCCTTATAAGCCGTGAGCTCAGCGGGACTTTGTTTTCACTGCCCTGGGGCCAGATTCACGAAGCAGTTACGCAAGCACTTACGAACCTGTCCATTTTTTCTCAATCTTTGGCGGCTTTGTTTACAATTATTAAGCAGTTAATGAGCTCCGAAGCACCAGGAGGCCGTTTATAACAATAACAACAGTTGATTGACAAGTTTTCATGCTTGTAAACTGGTTAATAAATGTAACCAAAGCCGTCAAAGATTGAGGAAAGATGTACACGTTCGTAAGTACTTGCGTAACTGCTTCATGAATCAGGCCTCAGGTGTTGAGCGAGCTCAAGCTACCTTCTCAGAGGCAGGAAGGTTCAAGAGTCAACATATTCACGAGTCCGGACTCACCACCACACACCCACTGAGACAGGATCATTTATCTCCATTATTTAGCTGGAGACTTGTGAACCAGTTGGGCGCTACCACAAGTCGGCGGACACACAGTGACTACCTTACCTTAAGGTTACCTTGAGGTGCTTCCGGGGCTTAGCGTCCCCGCGGCCCGGTCGTCGACCAGGCCTCCTGGTTGCTGGACTGATCAACCAGGCTGTTAGACGCGGCTGCTCGCAGCCTGACGAGACTAGGCCGGTACTATTAGGCAGGTGCCAGGAAATTTTCCGGCGGCCAGTGAGGTGAATACGGTGCAGCAGGCGAGGACGGTGAAGCCTCACAGTAGAAGCTCTTAAGCCTCACATTAGAAGCTCACTTAACTAGAAGCGTAAGAACCTATCGAGGGCCAGTGCGTTTTCGTCCAAGGAAGAGTCCATATTAAGGCGCTTGTAACTGTCAGCGACAAAATAGCGGTGCATTGTGAGGGCGGGTTGTTACCACTAGGAAGAATGGTGATGGGATGGAAGGGGGAGGAATGGGGGAGAGGGGGGGGGTGGAGCGTGAAGGATGGTGGGAGGGGGAGAGAATGTGGCGCAGCTCACACATGTAGAACAGGACCTGGTGTGTGTGATACAGCCGAGAAGCGGTCAACTAACCCCATCACCCACACAACCCAGAGTGATCTCACTCATCTCTCACCACCAGACTGACACCACACCCTTTACTCCACCCACACCACCCACACCCACACCCACACCGCGAGCACAGTAGCGGCAGGAGCGCCACCCCACAGTGGGCATCAGGACCACTGTGGGGTGGGCCTGATGCCCACTCTTATCTCAGGGTGACACAGACGTCTCCCTCAGGTACTGACGACTGTGTCACCCTGAGAGAGAGAGAGACAGACAGAGACACTCTCCCCCAAGGTTCACCTCACCCCCCCCCCCCCCAGGAGCAGGTGTACACGACCCACCTCCCACATTCCTGGTGTGTTACAGGAGGGTGTGAGCGTGACTCATGAGGCAATAGTCGGGTGCACGCTCCTCTCCTCACCCCCTCCGTCTCTCCCCTCCCCCCCTCCCTTGCCTCACTGATGCATAAAGTATTTAACCTCAGCCGCTCCTGTGCCAAATAAATCCACTTCGGGCTCACCATAGCCCGTGCTACTTGTAACGTTTGGTTCCCAGTGGCTGAACCTTAAACAACAACATCAAACAGCAGTCACAGTACACAAACGTGTGCTGTAACAGACTGTATCGCCACAGTCTTTAATCTGTGAGGCGGGTGGGGGTGAGGGAGTGGTGGGGGGGGGGGAAGGAACAATAACAGCCCTGGAAGGGGGGTGCGTGTGGGGGGGTGAGAGGGGGAGACACAGGTGAAGGAGTCTCCTCCAGCAGCCCTCGACGCCCACAACTTCTCCCACGTATTGTCAGAGACAATTGTCTTGGTCTTCACTAAGTATTTTATGACAGCGGCGCCTCAACATTACGCTGCCACCACTTTATTTTCCTATACTACTGTCATGGTTCGTGTTTATGATTGTTCCCTGATTTGTGATGGTCAGCAACATGGCACCAGGCTATGTTTTTATATATAAATATTCCTTTTTTTGCATGGAATGGACTTTGGGTCTGTTTGGAGGACGGGCTGCTGGATCAGCCCGTCCTCCAAAGACCCAAAGTCCATTCCATGTACCCGCCAAACCTGAATTTATGAATGAAAAACTGTTTACACACGACTCACAACTGATGACGTTCGAACACTTCCGGAACAAGTGCTTCACTGACGAATTTTATTCGAACCACAACGCTGGAAATGCTTCACCCACGTACTACAAATAATCGCCAACAGAACCTAAACACCTAACCTAACCTATGCCTATATATGCCCAATATGATATTATAATATTAATTTATAATTGAGAAAATTCCTGTTTTAAATGAACAGCATGTTAAAATTTATGAAAGCGTCTTTGGGGTCGATCGCTGGATGGAATGGACTTGGTCTGAAGACAGGTTGGCTGGATTACCCCGAGACAAAGCCAGGGGCGGACGTGTAGTCAAGTCACTCACCACCTCACACCCGAACTACAAACTTACGAATCCAACTAATCTAATCGACGACCGGGCCGCGGGGACGCTAAGCCCCGGAAGCACCTCAAGGTATCCAGGACGAGGTATGGAAAACGTGAACATTACACTGCTTTAATGTTTACTAATACATCGTGTTTTTAAACGAATTGGTCGATTCTTTCTTAGCTGCTCCTACTAAAAATATTTAGTATAGCGGTGATACACAATTTATTTTCATATAATATTAAATTATCGATTGATCGGTACAGCGACGTCGTCGCTTATTACAAGTCCGCGTTCGATCCCCAACGGTCCAAGTGGTTGGGCACCATTCCTTCCTTTCGTCCTATCCTTATATCCTTGCCCTAATATCCCTCTCAAGTGCCGACGAGGAGTCACAATAACGTGGCTGAAGCATGTTGACCAAACCACACACTAGAAAGTGAAGGGACGACGACGTTTCGGTCCGTCCTGGACCATTCTCAAGTAGATTCGATTCCCTTTCAAGTTCTAGTGGTAGAGGTTTCTCCTCACAATATCGCTGAGGCTGTGGGACCCATATTGTTAATGTTGACCAGACCACACACTAGAAGTTGAAGGGACGACGACGTTTCGGTCCGTCCTGGACCATTCTCAAGTCGATCTCACAATCGACTTGAGAATGGTCCAGGACGGACCGAAACGTCGTCGTCCCTTCACCTTCTAGTGTGTGGTCTGGTCAACATACTTCAGCCACGTTATTGTGACTCATCGCCTGCCCATATTGCTAATATTTTGACATCAAAGAAGGCAACAAATAGATGAAGGAACTGTGTATAAATACTTAAGTGTTCTATACTTAAGTGTTGTATAACACTAAGAGCAATAGTCTTGTGTATAGTTACACTTGTGTACTTATGTTACCTAAATACTTGAGTAAGAGGTCAAGGTTATCTATGCAGCAATATGTATTCCTCTTGAGTTACGTGTCTGTGACCACCTCACCCTCCCCCCCCCCCGTGTGGTGATATCAAGTGATCATGCGACACAAATGATGAGGTTGGGCAGTGTTGGCACCCCCTCCCCCACTCCCTGGAGTGACCACCTGGCCTCCACGACCCCCACAACAACCTATTGGTTCCGGCAAAAAAAAAATAACTGCTTCCTCATTAACAAAATGACGTCAATTCAACACGTAATTATACGACCACACACGCACACACACGCACACGCACGCACGCACACACACGCGCACACACACACACACACACTTAAAGTTTGGCGGGCACATACACAGTTTCATACACAGTTTCTCCATACACAGTTTCAAATGTAGATTTGATAGAGCCCAGTAGGATCAGGAACCTGTACACCAGTTCATAGACAGTTGAGAGGCGGGACCAAAGAGCCAGAGCTCAACCCCCGCAAGCACAACTAGGTGAGTACACACACACACACTATTTACTGTGTAAAAAGCCTGAAAGAGAACCAACCTAGTTCCCCCAGGTGAGTGCACTTAATCAGACCACCAAATGGCTTTCCCACATTTTACACGCCTCGGCTGACCCCCCCGGGGGGAGGTGGAAGGGGGAGGAAGAGATAAGAGGTTGGGATAGGAATGAATTAATGGGAAAGACAAGGGGGACAGAGGGTGGGATAAGAAATTCGGGATTTAGAAAACAAGGGACGGAAGGATAGAAAGAGAGAAAGAGAGAGAGAGAGAGAGAGAGAGAGAGAGAGAGAGAGAGAGAGAGAGAGAGAGAGAGAGAGAGAGAGAGAGAGAGAGAGAGAGAGAGAGAGAGAGAGAGGAAGTACGGAAGGAGAGGCAGGAATGTAAAAGTTGACCTTGTTCGCCCTTTAGAAAATCGATAGTACTAACCACGAATTTGTTTTAGCTGCAACAGTCAACATTGAGTACCTTGCGTGAGTGGCAGGTGCGGGCACTCTGGGTGTCTCTAACTGCTGTACACGGAGGGTGCCACACCAGGGGGGCTGCCTCATGATGAAACAGGGGGCTACAACCCCCCCAGTTGGGTGGGTGTGGAGCACATGACTGTAAAGCTGCCGCCCAGTTGGGTGGGTGTGGAGCACATGACTGTAAAGCTGCCGCCCAGTTGGGTGGGTGTGGAGCACATGACTGTAAAGCTGCCGCCCAGTTGGGTGGGTGTGGAGCACATGACTGTAAAGCTGCCGCCCAGTTGGGTGGGTGTGGAGCACATTACTGTAAAGCTGCCGCCCAGTTGGGTGGGTGTGCAGCAAGATTAGTAACTGTGTGACTCACCATAGATGTAAAGTGCCTTGTATAGTGACTGTTGTGAGCCTCTTGTTGAATCACTTGTGATAGAAAAAGATGATTTGGTATGTATTTGTGTACCACCGCCCACGGGATGGGTATGAGGTGCATAATAGATTGAAATTGGTGGTTGGTGTTAGTGTAGCACACGATGAACGTCAAGGATGACACCGTGGGAGATACTTGAAGACTTGAGAAGGAACTTGGTAAGAGGATTACAGGGTAAACCCTCTGAGGTATGAGAGGTTATAGGAATACTGGAAGGTCACAGAAGGTCACAGAAGGTCAGAGGATCACACAGCCTTCTGACAGACGAGGATATACTCAGACTGTATATCTGAGGACACATATACAGTCTGTCCATCATTGTTCCTCTTGTGTGATGTATCTCATCTTATTTTAGAACTTCGTTTGGCAAGCAGGATGTTCCTGGCTAAACCAGGCTGAGGTTTCGAGATCAAATATATCGGGTGTAAATGTTCTACCAGACTGTTTAACTTGCATGGAGGATGCTTGGTAGTGATAGTGGTGTGTCGTTTAACTGTTAGTGTCTGCCGTTACTGTTGTATGATGGCACTACATTAGCCATTCTTCAGCAGACAGCAAGTTCTCCTGTTTCCAGAGAGGAGTTAAATACTGTAGCAGGGTGACTGTATTACGCTTCTACACCTTCCTTTAGTATTCAATGTGATCTCTTGTCCTATAGCTTTTGTCACATCCAGTTCCTTTACTTATCTCTTATCCTTCCGGTGTCACGGATAACTTAGTGAGGCATTCCTCTGGGTGTGTCCCATCAGTTAGTACTCTTACCTCTAGTCCAAGTTGACCAGACCACACACTAGAAGGTGAAGAGACGACGACGTTTCGGTCCGTTCTGGACCATTCTCAAGTCGATTCTCACAATCGACTTGAGAATGGTCCAGGACGGACCGAAACGTCGTTGTCGTCCCTTCACCTTCTAGTGTGTGGTCTGGTCAACATACTTTAGCCACGTTATTGTGACTCATCGCCTCTAGTCCAAGGCCAAGTACCAACTTAAAAGACTTCTTGGAAATTGTTAAGTTATTCGTATACTCTCTTATCATTGTGTGTGTTCAACAATTGTTCTTATGGAGGATGAGTTTGGAGTGTGTGGTGGCCCATCAACCATGCCTTCCTGCAAGGAGGGACGCCCATAAGAGCAAGACAGTTCAACACGAGTCGTGGAAGCAGCCAACAAGTCCCAGCCTGAATATCTTAAGACCTACACACAATAGACGTATTGTGAGGCTTGGAGGGACTGGGAAACCTTCCTCATCAGTCAAGGAACACAGCCCGGGGACGGCTGAGCCACCCCACCCTCCCCCCACACTCTCACAGCCAGCTCCTGGCAAGGCTACCACAGGCAGTGGCAACACAAAACACTCGAACAAAGAAAGTAAAATGAAAAGTTTTGATTTTCTTTTTGTCATACATCCACTACCCCCCCCCCTCTACACTACCCCTTCTACACTCCCCCTCTTCACTCCCCCCCCCCACACTATTCCTCTCTGTAGCCGACATCTTCACCCCCTTCCCCCTCTCCTTCCCTTCAACACCACCTGCTAATCTTCCGTATTGGATATCTTCCACTCTTACCCTCCTCATCCTCCATCCCTCAAACATCCACTTATTCTCCACCTTCTCCTTTTACCAGACACCTTGGTGTGTGCGTGTGTGTGTGTGTGTGTGTGTGTGTGTGTGTGTGTGTGTGTGTGTGTGTGTGTGTGTGTGTGTGTGTGTGTGTGTGTGTGTGTGTGGTGACCGGGGGAGAGGAGCCCGGCCTCCTGCACCGATCAATGTCTCCGTCGTCCAGCGAGACTCGGGTGATGGCCAATAACACTAAGTGGACACACACAACACCCACACCAAGGAGGGGAAACAATACCTTCTCCAGGCTCAGTGTTTGACACATACACCTGCTGAATGACGGCAAGAGTGTGTCTCTTGTGTGTTTGGCTGTGATAACGCCGCAAGGGTGAGATACAATGCGGCTGTTTATTTGTGTTTAGTGACAATGCAGTGTCTTCTAATCTTTGAGTCTACCTTTATCTTCAATATGTTCACTCTAAAAACACACACACACAAACACACACACACACACAGTTTTTTTATATATGTGTGTGTGTGTGTGTGTGTGTGTGTGTGTGTGTGTGTGTGTGTGTGTGTGTGTGTGTGTGTATGTGTGTGTTTACGTACCCATTTAGATGTGCTCAACTTTATGTGGTTTCAATTGCCAGTTAATTAAAGAGTCGAGAGTCAATTCCCACGTTTTGAATACAATATTTACAACAAGTTGTGTACCGAGTTACCTACAATAACTTCCTCACCTCAACAATGCCATATAATTTCAACATTTGCGACGAAGTAGTCTTTTCTGACACCTGTGTCACCAGTTTTCATCTATGACTTCAAGATCTGGTGTTCCTTGCTCTGAACATTTCTTTTGTCTCTCCTTGATTCATTTATAATCTTGTATGTCGTTGTCATGTGTGTGTGTGTTCTTATTCTGAATCTTTCCTCTTTTCCGTCTTTTCGATCATTCCATGTATTTGATGCCTCTGTCATTTCTTTCTTTGATCTTGTCTAGAGAAGATAGGTCTAGTTCTTTCAGTCGCGTTTCGTGCACCAGCTCCCATATTTCTGAGGCGAACATCGTTTCGACCCTTTGAACCTTTCACGTTTCCTCGTGTGGTTACTAAATTGGGGGCTCTATGAAGAGCTCCACGTCTCTCGTACGTGGTTTATCGTGTTCAGGATTCCAGCTCCTTGATGCTCCTGAATGTGGTTCTGCTGTTGACAAGTTTGGAGTATCCAGTTTACGCTATCTTATTTATGTGCCTATTTCCATGTGTCTATTCCTGGGTTAGTCATATTAGTTTCATGAGGGTTGATCTGACTGTTGTTGTTGTTGTTTAAGATTTGCTACCTGGAACACACAGTTCAAAGTAGCACGGACTATGGTGAGCCCGCAGTTGATCCGATTCATTGTGTACCGTCTTGCTGGTCTCTCCTCTCTCAACAATCTGGGGGTTGATCCTACACCACAGGACAAAAGCGTTTGTGCGACGATTACTTTAACCTGATGCCTCTGTTCACTAGCAGTAAATAGATGCCTGGGAGTTGGACAAGGGTTGTGGGTCATACCCTGGGGATGGTGAGTAGTTGGCCAAGTATATATGATAGAGAAAATAGGTCGGGAGAAACCTTAAGGCAAATAGGTCCTTTACGGGCTCACCATAGCCCGTGCTACATGAACATTCCGTTCTGAGTAGCTAAATCTAAAACAACAACAGGTCGGGAGTCATTACACTGGACAACAGGTAGTTGGAAAGGCGGGGTCCAAGAGCTAAGTTGGATTCTTCAGACACAAATAGTATACACACAGACACAGGCGGAAGGAGGCATCACAAGAGAGTGAGAGGCGGACACAAGAGGCCGAGACGCCGTCCACGGCCTCCTGGGGAAGTGAGGTGTTCCAGCGAAGAGGTCACGGGGTCACAGGGGTCACGTACGGGGTCACAGGGGGTCACGGCAGGCCGGGGTAATGTTAGTGTGGAACGCTAAGCTCCACACGCTGAGTTATCCTCCTATAACAGTGACTATAGCGGCCCCTCTCTGTCTCCCTGCCTCCCACTTCTCTTGCCTGCCATCCCCCGTGCCTGGTGGAGTAGGGAGTGGAGTTGAGGGTATCACCTACTCCTGGTTGACGAACCAAAATATTTACAGGATAATTCTCCACATTTCACTAGTGTGTGTGTGTGTGTGTGTGTGTGTGTGTGTGTGTGTGTGTGTGTGTGTGTGTATGTGTGTGTGTGTGTGTGTGTGTGTGTGTGTGTGTGTGTGTGTGTGTGTGTGTGTATGTGTGTGTATGTGTGTGTGTGTACTCACCTATTTGTACTCACCTATTTGTGCTTGCGGGGGTTGAGCTTTGGCTCTTTGGTCCCGCCTCTCAACTGTCAATCAACTGGTGTACAGATCCCTGAGCCTACTGGGTTGTGTGTGTGTGTGTGTGTGTGTGTGTGTGTGTGTGTGTGTGTGTGTGTGTGTGTGTGTGTGTGTGTGTGTGTGTAGACTGTCACCTTTATCAGTGACGTGCACATCGAGTGTGGCTGCTCTACACACTACATATTCTCCATTGTCAGTGTGTATCTGGGTGTGGGAGAGGGATTACCCAGCATGGGAGGGAATGTGCTCATAGCCGGAATGTTGCTCCACACACACACACACACACACACACACACACACACACACACACACACACACACACACACACACACACACACACACACACACACACATCCTGGAGTAATGCGGCCCCAGCATGGAGCCCGTACCTTGTCAAGCACAAGACGAAGCTGGAAAAAGTCCAAAGGTATGCTACTAGACTAGTCCCAGAACTAAGAGGCATGAGTTATGAGGAAAGGCTGCGGGAAATGCACCTCACGACACTGGAAGACAGAAGAGTAAGGGGGGACATGATCACAACCTACAAAATCCTCAGGGGAATCGACCGGGTAAACAAGGATGAACTTTTCAACACTGGTGGGACGCGAACAAGGGGACACAGGTGGAAGCTGAGTACCCAAATGAGCCACAGAGACGTTAGAAAGAACTTTTTCAGTGTCAGAGTAGTTAGCAAATGGAATGCATTAGGAAGTGATGTGGTGGAGGCTGACTCCATTCACAGTTTCAAATGTAGATATGATAGAGCCCAATAGGCTCAGGAATCTGTACACCAGTTGATTGACGGTTGAGAGGCGGGACCAAAGAGCCAGAGCTCAACCCCCGCAAGCACAATTAGGTGAGTACAATTAGGTGAGTACACACAAAACAACACGACCCTCCACGAAGACATTTGTGTAAAACCGGGCCCACAGGTGACGCTGATCCTGAAGGAGAAGAGCTCAGTGCAGGAGAAGAAAGAGCAGTAGGAGGAGATGGAGGAGCATTAAGAGGAAGGAGGAGCCCGCTCCGTCAAGAACATTGTAAACCTTGGCTTGTACACCCCAAGAAAAGAACGTGTCTGATCACGTACAGGAAAATACGCCACCTGCTCTCATTCTCTCTCTCTTTCTCTCTCTCTCTCTCTCTCTCTCTCTCTCTCTCTCTCTCTCTCTCTACACATAAACTTGGCTTATTATACCTGCAAAAAACAACAACATAGGGTTACAGCTCCAGGTGGAGGTTTCCCAACACACGCCAACACTGCTCCCTAGATTATCCTCCAAGAGATAACAGGTCCACTCTCACGCACTCACGCACGCACACTCTCTCACTCACCCCCCACCCTCCACACACACAATACGTCAGGAAATATGGAAATTGGTCAGGAATCATTGCATTAATAAAACCAGCGACTAGAAAAGCGGGGTCCAAGAAGTGGAGCTCGATCCTGCAGGCACAAATAGATTATTTGCATTGACTTCTTACAGGGTCGACGTTCGATCCCTGACGGTCTCCGTTCCTTCACAGCGTCCCAATATCCCAGCTCCTTGTCCTACTATGATAAAGATTAAGCCACCCAAGAGGTGGCACGGGCATGAATAGCCCGTAAGTCCTACTATGGTTGTTGTTGTTGTTTAAGATTCGCTACTCAGAACGATAAGTTCCAGTAGCACGGGCTACGGTGAGCCCATAGTCCTACTATGATTGATTGATGAAGATTAAGCCACCCAAAAGGTGGCACGGGCATGAATAGCCCGTAAGTGGGTGGCCCTTTTGAGCCATTACCAGTATCAAGAGCTGATACTGGAGATCTGTGGAGGTGCAACTGCACCCTGCGTGACGGGAGATGTCTCCCGTATGTCCTACTATGGCTTGCAACGGCTATATATAGAGACATAGTGGCTTAGCACTTTCACCTGACCACTATACCTAGCCTTGTTCAGCCTGGCCACAAGCTCCCGGGGTCACATACCATCGCTAATTACACAGAGAGCAGAACTAACAGCCCACACAGTGAGGTCAATAGTTTGACCTCATTAGCAATCCCCAATTGGGAACTGAAATGGTGATGAACTGGTAATTAAGATCTTGCATGCTATATAGAGCGCTCAGGCTATTTGACGCGTGTTTTACTCTACTGGTCATGTGTGTCATATCCTGCAGGATTAATTACAGGTTGATTGGAACTGTAGCAGCGGAGATGCTGGTCCGTGCCTGATTGCACTCTGTAATTAGTATCTTAAATTGGTCATTTCGCCTCAGAGCCCCGGCTGTTACCAACACTCCCGCGGGGGACAGTGTTGGTGTAGGTGTGGCCAACACTCCCGCGGGGGACAGTGTTGGTGCAGGTGTGTTACCAACACTCCCACAGGGACAGTGTTGGTATCAACAATAAGTAACGACCTACTGTAAGTCGTCATACAATATCATACACCATTGCAACATTACATTCTGAATATTATTCACGATATCACTACATATCGGCCCGAATTCGATCCCTGGGGGCAGGGAGCCTTAACCTCTCACCTCTTGTTCACCCAGCAGTAATTGGGCACTTGGTTGTAAACCTATTGCCGGGTGGTGTTCTAGGGAGAAGTAATATTGTAAGATTAAAGAGAAACAAATAGCGGGTGAGCTCTAAGCCTCCCAATAGCAGTCTCTACCCCATCAAAAAATTCTTTATCTTTGCGCAAATTAACTATTTAAAAATAAGTTAATCGTAAAATAATTTGAATATAAAGGTTAATTAAAATGGTCAAAAGTGTAATTGGGGAAAACAGAGGCAGACAACCGCCTTGCGCTTCTGTACTCTCTTTTGTCAGCCATGTTTGTTTTGTTGGAGCCGGTCGGCCGAGCGGACAGCACGCTGGACTTGTGATCCTGTGGTCCCGGGGTCGATCCCGGGCGCCGGCGAGAAACAATGGGCAGAGTTTTTTTTCACCCTATGCCCCTGTTACCTAGCAGTAAAATAGGTACCTGGGTGTTAGTCAGCTGTCACGGGCTGCTTCCTGGGGGTGGAGACCTGGTCGAGGACCGGGCCGCGGGGACACTAAAAAGCCCCGAAATCATCTCAAGATAACCTCAAGATAACCCCAGTGTGTGTTCTCACTCTCCCAGGAGTACTGACACCACCACAGCCTTCCTCCTGTTTACATGGTAACATGGTTGCTGATTTGTGGAACCAATTACCGCGTAGCGTGATGGAGGTGGGCTCCCTCGAGTGTTTCAAGCGCGGGTTGGACGTGTATATTGGCTGGTTATATAAATAGGAGCTGCCTCGTATGGGCCAATAGGCCTTCTGCTGTTACCTTTGTTCTTATGGTACTTTTTATAACTATGTCCGTCATCGTGCATATATTGATGGAATAGATATAGAATTTGGTACTAATCACTTTATAGAGAACGAGAAAATAAAGCTAAAAAAACAAGCAAACATTCCAAACAATATATTTTTTAGATATATCTAGTAATATTCTTATCCCGCACTGCCGCTCAAAATAGGAACAATGATATTGATATAGGTAATAAATGTTCACGTATAATACCATCATTGCAGGCGACGAGTCACAATAACGTGGCTGACGTATGTTGACCAGACCACACACTAGAAGGTGAAGGGACGACGACGTTGTTTCGGTCCGTCCTGGACCATTCTCAAGATCGACTTGAGAATGGTCCAGGACGGACCGAAACGTCGTCGTCCCTTCAACTTCTAGTGTGTGGTCTGGTCAACATACCATCATTGCCTCTAGTAATGTCTCTCCTACAATCACTTGTAAGCAAATTATCCAATAATACTCTCTTCTCGTCTCTGTTCCTCCTTTCCATTCTTCCTTGTTTAATTCCCAGTCTCTGACCAACATTCCTCCTGGCCAAATGGTCTCACAACATCCCCTATCCCAGGCTAGACCCTCCGGACCACCTACCCATCCGGAAACTTGCTGGAGCGTGCACCGCTCCCCTAACCATTCCCCAGCACATCTACACCATAATTTGTTCGAGTTGGTCGCGGCTCCAGCAGCGCCAAGGACCACCATCTCCGACAAGAGGAAAACTCAACTCACAGTCCGGTACCGTCGTGAGAGATTTACTTTTGTCTTAAAGCTCTTGCTTGCTTCTTCCACCGGAATTCGATATTCGGTACTGTGTGGAGAATGAATGTGATGCGGGTACAGTGAGGAGCCAGCAACAAGCGGGTACAGTGAGGAGCCACCGTCATGCGGGTACAGTGAGGAGCCAGCGTCAAGCGGGTACAGTGAGGAGCCACCGTCAAGCGGGTACAGTGAGGGGCCAGCGACAAGCGGGTACAGTGAGGAGCCAGCGACAAGCGGGTACAGTGAGGAGCCACCGTCAAGCGGGTACAGTGAGGAGCCAGCGTCAAGCGGGTACAGTGAGGAGCCAACGACAAGCGGGTACAGTGAGGAGCCACCGTCAAGCGGGTACAGTGAGAAACCAGCAACAAGCGGGTACAGTGAGGAGCCAGCGTCAAGCGGGTACAGTGAGGGGCCAGCGACAAGCGGGTACAGTGAGGAGCCAGCAACAAGCGGGTACAGTGAGGAGCCAGCAACAAGCGGGTACAGTGAGGAGCCACCGTCATGCGGGTACAGTGAGGAGCCAGCGTCAAGCGGGTACAGTGAGGGGCCAGCGACAAGCGGGTACAGTGAGGAGCCACCGTCATGCGGGTACAGTGAGGAGCCACCGTCAAGCGGGTACAGTGAGAAACCAGCAACAAGCGGGTAGCACTATTCTCAGATCCAATACATTTCCAAACATATTTTTGTCTTTCTATATACTGTCCTTGTCGGGTGGTAGTGGACGTTCCTCAACATATACTCAGACCAATCTGCATATTCTCGACGCAGACAGAAAATGTCCTTATTTCAAAAACAAATACTATTTATTTGACAGGCAAATTAGGTCAAATACGGTGCCGGTAGTTAGGGCCGAAAGGAACTCTTGCGTCTCCACAATTTCTTATTTTGACCGCCGTGGGGGCTGCTGGGTTTAATTTATAATTCTCTGCAAGACCTTCAATTGCTTATATTAACGACACAACTACCATTAGCGTATCAGTGTCATATCTGACCTTTACGCTCCAGATATTGGGTTGTTAACATCGTGTACTTATTCATACAGTTTTATTATAAAAAGGTTTATATCATAATGATTTCAGCATTATGAACTTCGGTGACAGGAAATATTATAAGATTTAAATAATGTTAATTGCTGTAATTTCTATATTAGACTGGAAGGCGACGCGAATGAAGCCTTGATTCTAGTTATCAATTAAGATAATTTAAGAAAAGGTATATAAGTAAACCATTTATGAAGAAGGGTAGAGAGACTTGTGTTGTACTCAAATACAACACTTACTTTAGCTTTACACAAGTGGAGATAAATATCAAGCTACAAGAGACTTCTTCCTACACAATCTTATTGTGCAGCTGAGGAAATGTTGAAAGTTTACTCTTTCAGTTTTCCAAGGAGGTTTACCGCTTCCAACACTGGCATATTATTGTATATTTGATAGTTTTGACTTGCTCTCACGAACAGTGTACTCGTGATAACATCCCACGAACACTATAATGATCAAAATAAGAACAATGATGTTGATATATGTGATAAATGTTCAAACTATGACAATGTCTCAAGATTTTAGATCTAGATGCCCTTGTTTGGGAGCCGGATGGGCGGTGAGCGAGGGACAGGTAGACGGTGGGGCTAGGTGGGCTAGGTGGCTGGCTGGGGTGGGCTAGGTGGGCTGGCTGGGGTGGTTGGGTGGGCTGGGGTGGGCTGGGGCGGTGGTAACAGGAGGTCTAAACCCCCAGTAATCGACCGCTACCATTCTTCCAGAAAGTTTTTGTGTAGAGGCGCCGCTGCCTCCACACACCCGGCTCCACCACGACGCCAGGAGAATGAAGCACGCACACACACACGCACACACACACACACACACACACACACACACACACACACACACACACACACACACACACACACACACACACACACACACACACACCGTACCGGATGTCCTCAAAGAATCTCGCCCACATGATCACAAATAAAAGGTTCTTAGAGGCACTAACAAAGTGCATAGAAAACGAGATGAACAGAAACGGGAGGAGAGACTGTTGGAATCTCCCAACTAAGATGAGCTGTGCGCAAGTGGAATGAGCTGAAAGGGAAGGTGGTTGAAGCTACTCTATAAATACAAAACCAAACGTAGGCATGCTAAGATGCCAGAGGGTTGCGGACCATTCCAATAGCAGAACACTGACTGAAAAGTGGGGCCCAAGAGCCGAAGTTCTCCACGTAAGAACATATATATGTAAATGGAGACACAGGCAACAGTCTAGACTATACCGCCTGGCGCAGTCCGCTCTAATAAAGCAGGAAGGAAGCCAGACTTTACATAATAAAGCAGGGATCATCTGAGAACACTGCGATTCTTGAACACAAGAATCTTTACTGAATTAATGCTATCCCGAGTCAAACACCATTTGTCTATCGATCTACGAGCAAGCTCTACTCTCTAAACCACAAGCTGACGCACTTACCAATAAAGTAATGGAATAGAAAGGGCCGAGATTAACAATGACCACGCAGCGCCTGGAAGAGATGAGGTCGACCAGGAGCTGGGGTGTGAGGACGGTGTGGAAGTGCCCAACCACTTCCACCATCGGGGCTCCAACACCAACTCTACAGGAAGCGAGGGCACCGCTCTACACAACCCGTAAATGTAATACACGTCATAGCATTATTGTTATCCCTTGAGGAACTGTAAATATATTCTGATCACAGAGTGTCCGTGGTTGGGAGGAGCGAGGCGGCTGAGGAGAGACAGGGCTGAGGAGAGACAGGGCTGAGGAGACCCAGGGCTGAGGAGACCCAGGGCTGAGGAGAGACAGGGCTGAGGAGACCCAGGGTTGAGGAGAGACAGGGCTGAGGAGAGACAGGGCTGAGGAGACCCAGGGCTGAGGAGAGACAGGGCTGAGGAGACCCAGGGCTGAGGAGACCCAGGGCTGAGGACACCCAGGGCTGAGGACACCCAGGGCTGAGGAAGAGGCGCCGGCGACACGGGAGGTGTGAAAGGAATGTGGCCTCGAGTGAAGAGCATTACAAGGTTACAGTAACCTGGACAATAAACAAAGCCCCGTTTCTCTCAATCTCCCCAAAAAATAGTGTTAAACAAGTTTCCTTGATGGAAAAAGTTGTGATGTAGGTAATGCCAGCACACGAAGTGCATTTGTCTCCAGGTGGGAGGGGTAATGGGCTGGGAGAGAGGGAGGGGAGAGACCGTGGGAGAGGGGACCGTGGGTGGATGAGAAAGAGGATACTAAATCTTGATAGTTTGACTTGCCTCGCTCTCAGAGCTCCGATCTCAGTCGTTCGAGACCTCACTCGCACACTGTATCCTGCATACACAACTAGGTGAGTACACCTAGGTGAGTACACCCAGGTGAGTACACCTAGGTGAGTACACCTAGGTGAGTACACCCAGGTGAGTACACAGCAGGTGCGTGCCTCTAGAGTAGAGTGTAGAGCAGGAGGGATCCCAACCTTATCCAGCTCAGTCCCACTTTTGCCAGAAAGTCTATGAATGGATTCACCTTCACTCTTAACCATGCAATATACATATTTACACAAAGTTATCTTTATATGAGACATACTTCGTTAGTAATGATTATTATTCCTTAATAACAATAACAAATCATTATTAAAGAAATCTGAAGGTTCCTTTTCAAAACACAAACACAACCACTACAATCACTGTCTTTATCACCATCCCTTCACCCCAATGTGATCCCCTGCCCTCCACTGTTACCCCTGCACCTGTTATCCTGTCACCAGCTGTGGCGTGTATAAGTACCTAAGATCACACTGAACCTGAAGCTAGTTTAGTCAGACTGACAGCAGGTCAGCACCTCTTGACTGGTAGAGATGTGTCGAAGAAAATGGGAAAAAAGCACAGGAGCGTTCTTGCCAATTCCAGGGTAAATGGGTCATCATTTCCACCCGTAACTCAATTTAACTTAGACACTGGAATATATTTATGACTGAGGAGTTGTGTTTGAGTTGCAAAACGTCTTCCTGGGGCCCGATAGAGACTCCAGAGTCATCTATAACTCATATGAATGTGTCACTCGTAACAGCCCGGATAATTGGGTTGTTATTTGCGTCTGGGAAGTATCACTGGAACTCATCAGAGCGGCAGTTAAGATGCTTGTGATCTCTGTCTTGAGCACCTACTAATGACATATTCTCTGACGACTTCAAAAAGTGGGTGGAATTGGGTCGTATAATTCCCCTTGAATCTCCCTCTAACTCTGGCAGAGAAGCTTTACTTAGTTCCTTAAATAAAAAAGGAGTGTGTATGTGTTTGGTTATAAATTATATATAAATACAATGCATGATAGAGGTTAGTTACTCGCCTTTACCGCCGGCTGCTCAGCTCTGGTCTAGACAGAGGAAACAGGCAAAAGGATAATGTCCAGAGTAACAGTGGCCGGAATATTGCGATCAAAGGTACCACCTTTTACCACGAGGGAGCAGCCAAGTGGGTGATTCCTGCAGAGGGCGCAGAAGGCATCTATTCGCGCCCTGCATGCATAAATCACACACACACACATGAAGGAGAACTGCTTTAGGCAGTTCATCGAAATTCGCAATAGTCGTCTAAATCTTATTACCATATCTCAATAGTTCTTGGTGGGGGCACACTCCCCCCCCAGCCTCCCCCTCCACCCCCCAGCCTCCCCCTCCACCCCCCCCCAGCCTCCCCCCCTCCCCCCACACACTGTAACGGGGGGTAGGGGAAATAGCTCTATCTTGTCCATTATTCCACCCCCCAGTTAACTAACGAGGCCGGGGGAAACAGCTCTCTCTAGTCCGTTATCCCGTCCCCAGTTAGCTAACTATTCTAGAGCACCTCCAGAGTTCCTAAGGCAACCTCTCTCGTTCAACACCTTGTAACCTAGGTATTTGACTACCTAGGTGCTAAGACTACAAGGTGCCGTAACTGGATCAGCTACCCGGAACTTTAGAGAGAACTCTAGAATACAGAATCATTGCCACAAACGTATAAGAGAAAACGAAAGGAAAGAAATGAATAGTGAAGTAATTAGTGAGGGTTTGGGGTAAGAGGTAGGGAGGTGGGAGGAGCGAAGAGGGTCATTAGCTGAAAGTGAGAGTTTAGAGAAGGGTGGAGGGAGAGGTGTAGATAGGTAGAAGGAGAAGAGTAGATAGTAGAAGTAGAAGAGTAGATAGTAGAAGACGAAATGCTGCCACCATCCATTCATGATCATTACATACAAGACAAGGAATGGAACTTGCCTGTATCACAAAATTCTCCAAGGATGTTATCATGAGTTCATTATTAGTATGTTCCCTCTGTACCATGTATCAACTCCAAACAAGTACTCATTAATATCTTGAATCTAGTAACCACCGAGGCTTTCTCACCTCAACTCAAAGCTCTAGGGAACAAAGTTAAACACAATTTAAATAATAAATTCATAATTATATTTCACATGAAGTATCATAATGTAGCAATTCAATTAAAATGTTAAAGAGAGTCATTATCCAAGAATTCGAGAACCCTACAACTTGACTGCCCCTGATCATCACACAACATACGTAAACACGACCAAGTCACCTTAATGTTCACTCACCGAGGACTGAGTCTAAGTTGAATAGAGAAGGGGGGGGGGGTCTGTAGTTGACAGAGACTCCCGCCCTTGCCGGCCGACAGCCTCCCTGATAGGGACGTCTCTGCTCTCGTCTGCTGTTCTGTCTGTTAATGCTTTTTCTGGATAGCTCTCCGAGTTTATATTGGGGAACCTAGTAGCTAACTCCGCCCACAAATAGATAGCCTCCGGCACTACCAAGCCACTCCTTAAACGTCGGCTTGTTTGAAGGCTACCAGACTACAATTAAGAGCTTAGCGGAAGCAAGGTGAAATTCTCATGATCTGACCTCAGGTCACTTGAGGTCATTAACGCTTTGAGGTGTGAGATCTCAGGCAGACAACTGGCGCCTCTCAGATCCTTGTCTGTGACTCATGTACTCTATATATATTTTAAATAACCTAACCCAAACACTTTTACAGTGTTACATCTCCCCTTCTCCCCGAAATAAAGTTTTTGCAACACTGCTAAAGCAAGCTAGCTGTGTGCAACAACTTTATTAACGAAAAAAAAATACATCCTAGCTAAACAAATATACAACATCCTACTCTAAAAAATGAAATATATAGACAGACGTCCATTGTCTCTGGCTGGGCGACGTCACTGCTTGGTCTTGTAGATAATCCTGTACCACATTTCTTCAACACAACTGCCTCCGTCGCTTCTCCGTCGTTAACGCACAACAACACTTGGTCAACCCGAAAGCCGTTACTACTTGAACTGTGCACAGGACCGTGGAATTCGGTTGTCCCAGCTGATCTGTAATTGGCCCTACGTCAGTCACCATGAGAGACGTATATTGGGGTTCTTCACAGCTATAGGGACTACAAGTTTCGAGACCTTCATATAGTTGCCAACAGTAGAAATCCCATCCTACTCTTCTCCTCCCTGTTGCTCCAGCACGCCTCCTTCAGAGAGCTACTTCTGACAGCCACATCAAGTCCGCACGACACAGGAAGAATCACTCAACAGAGCTACCTGCTTGTAGGAGGGGCGGCCAGTTAAGGCAAACGATCCTGTCTTGCAATTACGCTCCATGCAATGATGCTGACACCAGCAAGGGACACGAGGCATCGTGTCTCACTCAGCTTGTCTTATCTTCTTCTTCTTCTTTCTTCTTTCTTCTCTCTTCCTTCTTCTCTCTTCCTTCTTCTCTCTTCTTTCTTCTCCCTTCTTTCTTCTCTCTTCTTTCTCCCATGGGTCTTAGACAAGCGACCTGGGGTCCATTGGGGGTCTGTCCGTCCTGGGGTCCATCCTGGGTATACCGATGTTGGTGGGACAGACTGGAGTCGTTGTTGCTCCTCTTCCATCATTACTGGGTCGTCTGGGGTCGTCTGCAGAACGACCTGGGGTCCACTGGGGTCCGTCCGTCTTGGGGTCCACTGGGTAGACCAATGTTGACCGACCGAGAGGGCTACATCTTGGGGTCCCCTGGGGTGGTGGTGGTGGTGGTGGTGGCCCTGACATCCAGGTAGGGGCTGGTCGTCGTGGTGGTGAGGAACTTCCCTGAGTGTGGTACACAGCAGCCGTCTCTCTCTTCTGCATATGCGTCGCGCCGCTCCTCTCTTCTGGCCCCCACCTGTGGATGAACATAAAGGCGACAATACCCGTGTTCCATCTTGTTGTGTGACCCTGTAGTTTGTATAGGGTTACACAGTCATAACATAACGCTCTCCTCCTGGCAACAACTACACTTCAATTTTTAATAATTCAATTAACTCTGAATGATATTGACTTGGTGGAACATAAAACAGTAACAGAGTAAAGTTAGAGAAGAGAGAATAAGGTCATCACTACTTTTAACTTGTCACACACAAAAAAATCAATACTAATAGACAAACACTAGCCTCACTTAACTGTACCTTTCCTAATCTTAAGTACATAATTAACCGTTACTCCCACCCTTAACCTACAGCCACCTACGTGACCCAGAGTGTTTTCCTAGCTTCTCCGCCGGTCAACAACTCCAAACTGTTGCCACCCCTGTGACCAGACTATCTAACGTCGAGCGTCCCCAACGTGAAGTCTACTGACATACTAAGCCTCCCCCTAGCATGCTGTACAATACCAGTACACCTCGGGTTATTGCGTTCAAATGGAGTAAAACAGTCGATCGCAATAATCTGAGCAGAACCACCACTTAAAAACTACACCTGCCACTCCCCCACTGACCTGGAGACCAGCGGTGGCTGGGTGTCCCCGTGGGACATGCGAGGTCACCTGTCACACTCAGCTGACCTGCACTACCAACACCGCTAAGTTCCCAAATCGCCAAATCTTATTACTAACATAAATCACTATACACGCAAGTTCTGGTGAACATTCCCTGAACACCACAAAACTCACAAAATCACTAAACCACAACACTAGAGAATCACTATCTCCTAGCCTGAAAAAACTCGCTAAATCGCGAAAGTAAAACACCTGTCAAGATCTCCCTGATAGCGCCTGAGCGGCAAAAAGACACGTGGGACTGAACAATGTTCAAAAGAACACCAATACCTTAAACATTGTTCAACACCGCTGCCATCATTGTAACGGGGGGTAGGGGAAATAGCTCTATCTTGTCCATTATTCCACCCCCCAGTTATCTAACGAGGCCGGGGGAAACAGCTCTCTCTAGTCCGTTATCCCGTCCCCAGTTAGCTAACTATTCTAGAGCACCTCCAGAGTTCCTAAGGCAACCTCTCTCGTTCAACACCTTGTAACCTAGGTATTTGACTACCTAGGTGCTAAGACTACAAGGTGCCGTAACTGGATCAGCTACCCGGAACTTTAGAGAGAACTCTAGAATACAGAATCATTGCCACAAACGTATAAGAGAAAACGAAAGGAAAGAAATGAATAGTGAAGTAATTAGTGAGGGTTTGGGGTAAGAGGTAGGGAGGTGGGAGGAGCGAAGAGGGTCATTAGCTGAAAGTGAGAGTTTAGAGAAGGGTGGAGGGAGAGGTGTAGATAGGTAGAAGGAGAAGAGTAGATAGTAGAAGTAGAAGAGTAGATAGTAGAAGACGAAATGCTGCCACCATCCATTCATGATCATTACATACAAGACAAGGAATGGAACTTGCCTGTATCACAAAATTCTCCAAGGATGTTATCATGAGTTCATTATTAGTATGTTCCCTCTGTACCATGTATCAACTCCAAACAAGTACTCATTAATATCTTGAATCTAGTAACCACCGAGGCTTTCTCACCTCAACTCAAAGCTCTAGGGAACAAAGTTAAACACAATTTAAATAATAAATTCATAATTATATTTCACATGAAGTATCATAATGTAGCAATTCAATTAAAATGTTAAAGAGAGTCATTATCCAAGAATTCGAGAACCCTACAACTTGACTGCCCCTGATCATCACACAACATACGTAAACACGACCAAGTCACCTTAATGTTCACTCACCGAGGACTGAGTCTAAGTTGAATAGAGAAGGGGGGGGGGTCTGTAGTTGACAGAGACTCCCGCCCTTGCCGGCCGACAGCCTCCCTGATAGGGACGTCTCTGCTCTCGTCTGCTGTTCTGTCTGTTAATGCTTTTTCTGGATAGCTCTCCGAGTTTATATTGGGGAACCTAGTAGCTAACTCCGCCCACAAATAGATAGCCTCCGGCACTACCAAGCCACTCCTTAAACGTCGGCTTGTTTGAAGGCTACCAGACTACAATTAAGAGCTTAGCGGAAGCAAGGTGAAATTCTCATGATCTGACCTCAGGTCACTTGAGGTCATTAACGCTTTGAGGTGTGAGATCTCAGGCAGACAACTGGCGCCTCTCAGATCCTTGTCTGTGACTCATGTACTCTATATATATTTTAAATAACCTAACCCAAACACTTTTACAGTGTTACAACACCCCCAGCACAAGGATCACGTTCACTAGGTTTAGATCCAACAAAGTTAGTGACGCATAAATCTATATTATTGCTGTAGAAAATCTCTTATCGCAATTTTATCGTCCTGCTCCCATCACTGTGAGAGATGGGAGGAGGAGACGGGGAATAGAGATGAGGGTGAGGAAGGGGGAGAAATGAGAGAGAGCCAATGAGAGGGAGAGGGGTGAGGGAGAAGGGAATGAGGGAGGGGTGAGAGGGGAAGAGGTGAGGAAAATAAAGGGGAGGGATAGTTCCGCTGTGCCTAGCTTGGCTGACGCTGGATGGATAATTATTAATAAAGTTAAGCTCGGTATTTTCTGCTGCTTTTGTCGCTGTTCCAGGAAGACGAGGCGCGCGCGCACACACACACATACACACACACACACCAAGACCGTCAGTAGTTTCAAAGCGTTATATGACAAAGAGTGCTGGGAAAACGGGACACCACGAGCGTAGCTCTCATCCTGTAACTACACTTAGGTAATTACACTTAGGTAATTACACACACGTAAACACAAGATAACCATACCTAGCTTAACACAAGACAAACTTAAATGAGATTCAGAGGTATGCCACCAGACTAGTCCCAGAATCGAGAGGTTTGAGCTACGAGAGAGGATACGGGAGCTAAACTTCCCGTCCCTGGAAGACAGAAAATTAAGGGGAGAAATGATAACCACCTACAAAATTCTCAGAGGAATTTACAGCATGGACAAAGTATTTAGTATGGGAAAGAACACGAACAAGGGGACACAGGTGGAAACTGAGCACCCAAATGAGCCACAGAAACATTAGAAATTTTAGTGTCAGAGTAGTTAACAAATGGAATGCATTAGGAAGTGATGTGGTGGAGGCTGATTCCATATACAGTTTCAAATGTAGATTTGATAAGAGCCCAGTAGGCTCAGGAATCTGTTCACCAATTGATTGACGGTTGAGAGGCGGGACCAAAGAGCCAGAGCTCAACCCCCGCAAGCACAACTAAGTGAATACACAATAATTAATGAGTGTACTCCAGTTTAGGAAATATTAAGAATTGCACAGCCTGTAGAGAAGCAGGTTTGCGGTCTCACACTTAAGTCCACTACGGGGTCACCATATCCCGTGCTACTTGCAACTCTTGGTTCCCAGTGGCTGAACCTTAAACAACAACAACAATAACAGTCCTCACTACATGTGGCAAGGATTTCCGATACTGCTGACAACATCACCACTTAACATCACATCAGGAGGAACATTTCCGCCAACTACCACTGAGAATATGACGGATATCATTGAGAGGATATCTCAATGACATCTGTCACCTGATATCTCAATGATGAAGGTCATTCATCATGTACTAACGATTACAAGTGACAGGATAGAACTCTTCGGGAATGCCTTCAGCATCGGGAAGGCATTCTCCTTTCCCAATGCTGCTCCGTCCTCAGCATCGGGAAGAGAGAATGCCTCACAATGCTCACATTATATAACTAGGTAACATCCCTGGCGGTCTTGGAGGGGCGAGACAATGGTAGTCTCTGATAACTTACACGGCGGGCAGGACAGGTCTCTGTATGATATTACGCCCATCTTTATCTCTTTCTTGGGGGCACCTTGTTTCTTTATTGCTTGTATTGTTCTGTGGGAGCTCCCAGGAACACTGTGTGGGAGCTCCCAGGAACACTGTGTGGGAGCTCCCAGGAACACTGTGTGGGAGCTCCCAGGAACACTGTGTGGGAGCTCCCAGGAACACTGTGGGAGCTCCCAGGAACACTGTGTGGGGGCTCCCAGGAACACTGTGTGGGAGCTCCCAGGAACACTGTGTGGGAGCTCCCAGGAACACTGCGTGGGAGCTCCCAGGAACACTGTGTGGGAGCTCCCAGGAACACTGTGGGAGCTCCCAGGAACACTGTGGGAGCTCCCAGGAACACTGTGTGGGAGCTCCCAGGAACACTGTGGGAGCTCACAGGAACACTGTGGGAGCTCCCAGGAACACTGTGTGGGAGCTCCCAGGAACACTGTGGGAGCTCCCAGGAACACTGTGGGAGCTCCCAGGAACACTGTGGGAGCTCCCAGGAACACTGTGGGAGCTCCCAGGAACACTGTGGGAGCTCCCAGGAACACTGTGTGGGAGCTCCCAGGAACACTGTGTGGGAGCTCCCAGGAACACTGTGGGAGCTCCCAGGAACACTGTGGGAGCTCCCAGGAACACTGTGTGGGAGCTCCCAGGAACACTGTGGGAGCTCCCAGGAACACTGTGGGAGCTCCCAGGAACACTGTGTGGGAGCTCCCAGGAACACTGTGTGGGAGCTCCCAGGAACACTGTGGGAGCTCCCAGGAACACTGTGTGGGAGCTCCCAGGAACACTGTGTGGGAGCTCCCAGGAACACTGTGTGGGAGCTCCCAGGAACACTGTGTGGGAGCTCCCAGGAACACTGTGGGAGCTCCCAGGAACACTGTGGGAGCTCCCAGGAACACTGTGGGAGCTCCCAGGAACACTGTGTGGGAGCTCCCAGGAACACTGTGGGAGCTCCCAGGAACACTGTGTGGGAGCTCCCAGGAACACTGTGGGAGCTCCCAGGAACACTGTGTGGGAGCTCCCAGGAACACTGTGGGAGCTCCCAGGAACACTGTGGGAGCTCCCAGGAACACTGTGGGAGCTCCCAGGAACACTGTGGGAGCTCCCAGGAACACTGTGGGAGCTCCCAGGAACACTGTGGGAGCTCCCAGGAACACTGTGGGAGCTCCCAGGAACACTGTGGGAGCTCCCAGGAACACTGTGGGAGCTCCCAGGAACACTGTGGGAGCTCCCAGGAACACTGTGGGAGCTCCCAGGAACACTGTGGGAGCTGGTCTAAACTACCACTAAGCACAGTTAACTGGTTCACTAACCTCTTAAGGCGTTCATCGTTCGTTCGTGGATTAGGAACGACATCTACGTTATATGCGTTAATACATCCACGTTAACACAGCCACAAGACACGTAAACGTTGTTAAACTTTCCTAAATAATAATATTACGGAGGAGACTTCATACATAAGTTGCTTTACGCTGCGCTAACTTACGTCCAACTACTTGGGCTGGACGGTAGAGCGTCATGCAGGTCGGCGTTCAATCCCCGACCGTCCAAGTGGTTGGACACATCCCTAATCCTGATTCCTTCAAGGTGCTATATAGTCGTAATGGCTTGGCGCTTTCCCTTGATAGTTCACTTCCCTGCACTAACTTTCATAACTAACAACGTAAAGTTTCTGAACGTAAAACTAAATTAGGATAAAGAAGGGACTTCTGTCCTAGGCCTATCCTGGCCTAGCCTAACCTGATGAAAATAAATTATAATTTAATATTTTGCATATATATATATTATATATATTATGAAGAGTTTGACGAGCTATTTTTGACAATGGTATAAAGAGCATGACTGTTGATGTCTGAGCGTCTTGTGTTGTGGTCACCACTTTTGCTTGTCTACAAAGTTGAGCCAGTTGGCGAATCTTGGAAACATTGGCATTATAATAGGAGCAAGGCTACCAACATCTCTTCTGTCTTGACGGCTCTATCTTGACGGCTCTGTCTTGACGGCTCTGTCTTGACGGCTCTATCTTGACGGCTCTCTCTCTCTCTCTCTCTCGCTCTCTCTCTCTCTCTCGCTCTCTCTCTCTCTCTCTCTCTCTCTCTCTCGCTCTCTCTCTCTCTCTCTCTCTCTCTCTCTCTCGCTCTCTCTCTCTCTCGCTCTCGCTCTCTCTCTCTCTCTCTCTCTCTCTCTCTCGCTCTCGCTCTCGCTCTCTCTCTCTCTCTCTCGCTCTCGCTCTCGCTCTCTCTCTCTCTCTCTCTCTCTCTCTCTCTCTCGCTCTCTCTCGTTCTATTTCTATCTCGTGAAAATATTGTGTAACCCTTGTAAAATTCTACAGTTTTCCAGGTCGCCGCACATTTCCCGGGAACTTGTATATAAAACACTCCCCAAAGGCTCGTTGGGGAAATTTTTTCTTTCATCTTTACCACAAAAATATTACTCCTGAAGAGGAAACTGAAAATACATAAATTTTTTGGTTCAGTTCAGAAACACGCGGAAAGAGTAAACTAAATCTACATATTTCTTTTAAACTTAACTGATAATAGTTGTAAAGGAACCTTAGACAAAAATGTGATTAACAAAATATTTGTGCTTTCACAGTTACTGAGAACGGGCAAAGAAAACGAACATAAAACTCATAAAATTCATCTATTAATTTTAGCCACGGAAGGGAATATTGAACATGTTTCTGAGAGCTGGATACTGCCTAAACGCGTGAATAGCTTCACCTGAGGACACCACTAACACAGGTGAGGGGCTCCAGCGAGCAGCTCTGAGAAACCTCACACCTGGGCCATATACTAAACTACCCTCCCATCTCTAGCCAAGTCTCAGGGACCAGATCACACAAGGCTATTACAGGCGAAACCAATGACCTTCCAGAGATCAGAGAGTCTGACACTTTGGCACGAAACCGTACCTGTTCAGTCTCTAGAATGTCTCCACGAGTAGCTGATACTGTCCAACCCGTTCTCGCACTTGCTTAAAGTCAATATTGGCTTATTTAATAAGTGCATATGTGATATACTAATTGATTGTGAATATTTTAGTTTACCTTGAAAAGCTTCATAGAAAACACCGACCTCACCTAACCTTCTTAGTATGTTAAAATAAGCATCTTATTGCTTCTTATTTACAATTATTACTTAACCTATATGTCCCCCTACCTGTCCTCACCCACCTGCAGTAAAGCACCACTTAACAACAGGTGCCAGAAGAGGAATGATGATCTCAGCATCATGTGGGAGATGATCTCAGCATCACCGCCCACACCTGCTCGAGCACAACTCCCACAACTGTACACATATAACACCACCACACAACTGCGACACACCTCACCGCCTCCCTTCACTAACAACTATGTTTAATTAACAGCAACGTGTCTTCATGGATGTTAATGTCAGGTTCGTTAAATTGGTTCAATACAGAGTCTCGCCTGACCAACACTATCATCTACTGCTAATGAAAAATATATGTAATTTTTTGGGAGCCCAATAATATGTTTTGGGGAGAGAGTGTCTTACCTGCAAGCCAGTGACAATCCAGTGACAAGCCAGTGACAAGCCAGTGACAGGCCAGTGACAAGCCAGTGACAAGCCAGTGACAGGCCAGTGACAAGCCAGTGACAAGCCAGTGACAAGCCAGTGACAGGCCAGTGACAGGCCAGTGACAGGCCAGTGACAGGCCAGTGACAAGCCAGTGACAAGCCAGTGACAGGCCAGTGACAAGCCAGTGACAAGCCAGTGACAGGCCAGTGACAAGCCAGTGACAAGCCAGTGACAGGCCAGTGACAGGCCAGTGACAAGCCAGTGACAGACCAGTGACAAGCCAATGACAAGCCAGTGACAAGCCAGTGACTAGCCAGTGACAAGCCAGTGACAAGCCAAGTTCTCCCCAAGACTATCCATTCCATACCTCCCTCCAACACTGCCCCTTCCACGTGTTTATGTATACCTGTGAACGAGTACAATTATTCGCGCTGGTAAGCAACTCTACGGTATTCACACCCCAAGGTTCACTATAACATCTAAATTCCGTCAAAAACCTTTTTAACATATCAAACCATGGATAAAGACATAATTATACTAAAATGGCGCAATGACCACGGCTTCAAACAACAAAATAGCGACTTAGCTTAAGTCAAAGTCGTTACTATTTCTTGCGCCAAATGCAAGCCTTTCACAAGGGATATAAATTATCATCGGTGATTTTTCAGTTTGAATTCTAACTCAAATTAAATTGCGTTGCCCTAAAAGAACGCGAACGAAAGGGTGTGAGAGAGAGAGAGAGAGAGAGAGAGAGAGAGAGAGAGAGAGAGAGAGAGAGAGAGAGAGAGAGAGAGAGAGAGAGAGAGAGAGAGAGAGAGAGAGAGAGAGAGAGAGAGAGAGACCGAGACACCCCTCCCTGCAAGACGAACCATCGTCCTGCAGCCCCAAACTCTTCTCCTACGTCATTAACTTGCAGTATAAAACACCTGGATAAAGAACGGAACCACGCCGCCGCCTGATGGAGGATTCATCTACACAGACCTCCAGATGGTAGAGGTAATCCGCCCCAGACTCCCCCCCCCCGTAACCCACAGTACGGTGTGTGGGTGTAGAACTGCTTTTAGAAACTTGTGTAAGGAATCGTTCAGGACCCTGTATACCACTTATGTCAGACCAATCCTGGAGTATGCAGCTCCAGGCTAGCATGATAACTACCTACAAAATTCTCAGGGGAATTGACAGGGTGGACAAAGACAAACTGGCAAAGACACCAGGCTGGAACACACCACCAAACACCACACCACTACACACCACCACACACCACAACACCACCACACACCAGACACCACCACACACCACACCACCACACACCACACCACCACACACCACACACCACACCACCAGACACCACACCACCACACACAACACCACCACACACAACACCACCACACACAATACCACCACACACCACACACCACACCACTACACACCACACACTACACCACCAGACACCACACACCACACACCCGACACCACCACACACCAGACACAATACCACCACACCACCACACCACCACAACACCACCACACCACAACACCACCACACAACAATAACCTGCCCCTCTCACTCTACATATCAATAACTCATGATAATAGACCCCAAAACCAGTTCTTCTTTACTAATAGATATTAAGGATACATCATTAACATTAAAAACTTCCACACTGCAGGATTACAACACGTTCCATCAAAGGCATTAATCGAAGCTTCATAAAAATATTACATTGAGCACCAAAGACGTGATCCAGACCCCACAAGAATATAAATGGTTTACGATTTTTTTAGTTATATAAATTCTCACTAATGCTCAATAATGCCTTCATTACTAGCGGCCTCAGTAATGTATTTAACCTCGAGGGAACACCACACACTCGTCTTTGTACAGTTTTAGTAATAGGAAATGATTGAGGATAGTGAGCCTTTGATGGTGAAGTGATGGGGGTGTGGGGGGGTGGTGGGGGGGTGATGGGGGTGGGGGTGGGGGTGATGGTGGGAAACAGGTTGATGGTAACATAACTGGGGAGTTAGCGGTCATTATGAGTGTAGGTGTAGTGGTGGTGGTAGAGGTCGGGGAGTCGTACACTAAGCTGCTACACCCTACACTTAGACCACGCCGCCCCGGCCTCCAGTACACTTACTCTTCCCGCTCTGATTGGCTCAGCCGCTGCAATAACCCGGTAAACTCGTGTGTGTGCACTTTTGGGCCATATTTATGTCGAACACAGCTACAAAAATGGCGGGAAAATGATGGGCTACAAATATGGCGGGAAAGTGATGGGCTACAAAAATGGCGGGAAAGTGATGGGCTACAAAAATGGCGGGAAAGTGATGGGCTACAAAAATGGCGGGAAAGTGGTGGGCTACAAAAATGGCGGGAAAATGATAGGCTACAAATATGGCGGGAAAATGATGGGCTACAAAAATGGCGGGAAAGTGATGGACTACAAAAATGGCGGGAAAGTGATGGGCTACAAAAATGGCGGGAAAGTGATGGGCTACAAAAATGGCGGGAAAGTGATGGGCTACAAAAATGGCGGGAAAGTGATGGGCTACAAAAATGGCGGGAAAGTGGTGGGCTACAAAAATGGCGGGAAAATGATGGGCTACAAATATGGCGGGAAAGTGATGGGCTACAAAAATGGCGGGAAAGTGATGGGCTACAAAAATGGCGGGAAAGTGGTGGGCTACAAAAATGGCGGGAAAATGATGGGCTACAAATATGGCGGGAAAGTGATGGGAAACCTGAGTGGAATGAAAAAGTAATCATGTTGTTGGACCAGGACCCAGTGCCTGTATTTTCTGGCGAATGAGAACAACAGCTGAACGAAACATTTGGAATTTTACAATAGCATTCGTTCTTTTTGGGTATGCAGCCTTATGATCAATAACAAACGTTATATTTTGAAAGGAGGTGCGTGAAGCACAGACCGGAGTCACACATGATGGTAGAACATTGCGTCAAGTTATATCGTAACTCTGCAAAATATTGTTCATATTTGACCAATATTTAGTGGTTAAGGACACCTTGTAACATTCTCGCATGCCTGTGTGATCATTCTAATCTTCAACATACTGCACATTCTCACCTCACTACGCATAGCGACGAGGCACTGCAGCGGCCTTGCTTACTGCAGGGTCGGAGTTCGATCCTCGATCGTCCAAGTCTTGCAAGACACGAGCAAGACTCCCTGACAAGAACGTATCCGTACGATGCTTTCTGATAAGTCTTCCTGGATGGCACTTTGTACCCAGTCAGTCCAGTCAGGGCTGGGGGGGGAGGGGTGGGGTACCTTCACACAGGTGAGCCACAGCGGACGTCACCTGCTGTGCACACCTGCGACAGGTGTGGAGGAAGCCAGAACACTAGCGCAGCATACCTGCCTGGTGTCAGTAACCTGGCCGCAAACCTCACATGTGAAGACAGGTGTTGGTGAAGTGTGCTTGAGGCAAAGTTTGTGGGGAGCGCCGAGTGTTCCAACACGGCGCAGTGTGGCGCCTCACCTCTCACCAACACCTCTCTCATTATATATACACTCAACACACTTCTTGCATTTACAGCAAATCTGATGAAAAATACTTATCAGTGTATGACACCAATACAGTAATGCACGAGAGAGAGAGAGAGAGAGAGAGAGAGAGAGAGAGAGAGAGAGAGAGAGAGAGAGAGAGAGAGAGAGAGAGAGAGAGAGAGAGAGAGAGAGAGAAACAGAGAGAGAGAAAGAGAAAGAGAGAAAGAGAAAGAAAGAGAGAAAGAGGGAGAGAAAGAGAGAGAAAGAGAGAGACAGAGAAACAGAGAGACAGAGAGAAAGAGAGAGAGAGAGAGACAGAGAGAGAGAAAATCACCACCCAGGTACCAAACCCCAGCCATCGTCCGTGTCAGGGGTTAAGAGCAGAGGCCCACTAACCGGAGGACGCTGCCAGCACATATATAAGGCCTTCAGTAGACCCTGGACGCCAGATCAGGGGGAGCAGGAGACAGGTGTGGGCGTCTGGGGACAGGGGAGGCTAGGATCACCCCTCCTAACACACCCTAAACTTCTGTCGTTACTCTCGCCAGCTGCGCCTCCGTCGTCGAGTGAAGCAGACACGACGCAGCGGTGAATGAACAACCAGATGTGATGGAAAATAATAAGATGAAGAAATGTAATGTCAAACCTGGAAGGTGGGGTGAGCCAGGCCCAGCGAGCAGCATCGGGAGGCTGAAGGACAAGAAGAGAGCCAACTGGAGGCAGACGGGGCGGGATATTCCCTGCAGGATATTAACGAGGACGGTTGGTTAGGTCCATCTGCGGCCTAGCCTCCGGGGAGGGCCGGAGAGCCCAAACTTTACTATCCTCTACCTCGGAGAGTTCATTAGATATTGTGTTCCTCACTGCGGGAAACAAAAGTTTCCTCTGACTCTACTCGAAATCTTGAGCGCCGTGGAGGACTTACTCTTGGGTCTCGAGATGTAGTGTTCACTATTAGCTGACCACTCTAGCCTATCCTTAGCCTGACACACCACTTGTCTAGCTCATCACAAAGTCCACTTACTGCTGGCATAATATAAATACCTACAAACAGGAAAGTTATGTTTAGGCTTCTACTAAAAGATGGAATGATTAGTAACGCATACCACACCATGTGAAATGTCATTATGAAACCACATCTCTCATTCCAGGTGCTCATCATACTCTATGGTACAGTATTGAGTGACGTGAGTACAAGCTCCACCATCACCATCACCACCATCCAGGGCGTCACTCTCCTTCACCCCAACACAGTAGAGGTGATGGTTAACATATGCCCAGGCTCGTCACACCACTGGGGGCCAGTGCCACTCTCATACAGTGACACTGGGGGCCAGTGCCACTCTCATACAGTGACACTGGGGGCCAGTGCCACTCTCATACAGTGACACTGGAGGCCAGTGCCACTCTCATACAGTGACACTGGAGGCCAGTGCCACTCTCATACAGTGACACTGGAGGCCAGTGCCACTCTCATACAGTGACACTGGGGGCCAGTGCCACTCTCATACAGTGACACTGGAGGCCAGTGCCACTCTCATACAGTGACACTGGAGGCCAGTGCCACTCTCATACAGTGACACTGGAGGCCAGTGCCACTCTCATACAGTGACACTGGGGGCCAGTGCCACTCTCATACAGTGACACTGGGGGCCAGTGCCACTCTCATACAGTGACACTGGAGGCCAGTGCCACTCTCATACACTGGCACTGAGGGCCAGTGCCACTCTCATACAACATATACCAACACTGCCCCGTACCTGTACAGAGCAATCATTGCCTACATTATTACTGGTCATTAAGATATCAACAATACACAGAATTCATTCACTTGGATCATTGGAGACTCGAACTCGGGCCTCCAATTTACAAGACTGTTCTACAAACCACACAATGGATTATCATAATAAGGATCTCAGGGATACCTAGCTGGTACCTAACTGAGAATTTAACCAAACATTTAAACCAGTGCTGGCGGAGACACACAGGTTGGCAGCCTTTATCACGACAAACCGTGAAATTTGCATTTAAAAACATAACTGCGTCCTTTAATGCCGAGTTTAACGAAATAAGACCCTCGTTAGCTGACGATATAAACTCTAACCGCCATCGGCGTCGTTAGGTCAGGTTAGGCTAAGTCAGATTAACGGCTGGTAATTAACTTAACGAGTGGGTAGCAGATGTTAGCGGGCCGGCACTCGGGTACAGTGTTTCCCGGAACATTTGACTCTTTACTCGAGCGGATACGGTGCACCTCTCGAGCAGTGCGAGGCTCCACTGATGACCCGTGACGCAGGAGCCGCCACCTACGGAGTCACCACGTCAGTGGAAGAGAAAATAATATTTATTGAGAAAGCTATACAAATACACACCTCCACACACCCAGACATGGACGTCGGGGTGGTCATTGTGAAAGGTTGTAACCTTCTTCAGTCTTTGGAGAAAGCTATACGAAAACTGACTGGGCATCAGCTCCGTGCCTCCAAATACGTAGGGATTTGTGGCAGACTTCAGGTTGTGTAACTTTTAGAACACTGTGGTGGTCGGGCAAGCCATCCCACTGTCCAGCTACTGAGAGTTTCTCTGACAGCTTGGGAACAGGTCAGGTCACACGTCTTCTGCGAGATTTTCCGGCGGTCAAAATATATCTGAGTCTGCGACTCTCCGTCTCTCGCTGTCTCTTATCTCTAATTCCTTCCCTGCTGTATATCATCCTCCGTCACCACTCCTCATTCCCGTCAAATTCATCTTTCATATGGGGTTTTCCCAGCATCCTCCGACTCTCATCCCTGCGGCCCTCAGCATCCTGCAATTTTTATCTTGTCCAGAAGTTTCGGGACCACAGTTACGCAGCCACTTACGAGATCTGTATCACTTTAAGTGCTAAGTTTTGAACACTTGCACGGGTCATCACATCTATATACCACTTCCTTTGCCGCCCTCCTCGCGAGCATCCTCTTCAGACGAGACCCCTGACATCCTGACGGACCAGAGATCCTATCGCCATCGATCTGAACCTGTTGGGAAGAGGAGCCACGACCACAATTCTCAGCCACAGGGTAGATGAAGTCTGGGTGGATATGGCACCGGTGACCTTCTTAAAGTTCAGAAAAATTGTTCGAATACGATCCCCTTCCATCCTTCCCTTACCTGTCTCCTTGGAACACTTCGTAGTGGTTGTAGGGTCAATATTGAGAGATAGTGACCTCTGAGGGGCTCAGAGGTCACTATCACTGGAGAGTGACCCACTGGAGAGTGACCTCTGAAGCAGGCTGATTGGGTGGGAGGGAGACCTTACAGTCCCGGGTGGAGGCAGCGGCGGGCTCTCTCTCTCTCTCTGTCTCTCTCTCTGTCTCTGTCTCTCTCACTCACTCTCTCTCTCTCTCTCTCTGCAGCTGACAAATGACCTTCCTCATGCGTCAACACGCACCATTTATATTCAACATCAAATCAAAACCCATTCGTGCTTCAAATTTTAATTTGCGTTCATTCAGAATTTTCATTCAGTCGAGTCATTTATATCGGGCGCTGTAAGCCACCGCACCACCACCACCACCACCACCACCACCACCACCACCACCACCACCACCACCACGCTGTAAGCCACCGCACCACCACCACCACCACCACCACCACCACCACCACCACCACCACCACCACGCTGTAAGCCACCGCACCACCACCACCACCACGCTGTAAGCCACCGCACCACCACCACCACCACGCTGTGAAAGGTAGCTACAAGAGCAGCCACCGATGACGCCCCCCCCCCCCTCCACTTCATAAGGAAGGCTTCCCTCTACAAGGCTTCCACTGTGCAGTGTTCACTTTAGGCAGCAACTATACTCGTCGCCTCAATTAAGGAGTCGAAATGAGCGAGGACCTTTAGGAAATACGTCCTGCCTCCACATAATTGGATTACCATTATACACTAGAAGCTCCCCCATTCCTGGTCCCTGGAGAGCCATGGGGGGGCTGCACCCCCGCCCCCCAGGGCACAGACTTTACCAGGAAACTGGAAAATATATTCACATCCTCTCAAGAAATCCCGGAAATAAATCTCATCTGCCTTGCCTGGGGCTGGAGGCTGTTCCGAGACTGGCTGGAAAGAGAGTCTCAGGGTATGTGGTACACTGCTCGCTACCAAGACACTCCACTGCAGGTGTAGTGCGGTGGAGACACGAGACAATATGTCTGCCTGTCTGTTCAAACATGAAGACCAGCCACTTGGGGCCAGCCTCACACAACTTTGCAGGGGAAATAGTCTGCGGTATGGGACGGAAATAGGCAGGTTGTGGTCTAAGTTAAATACTTCAAGAAATATCTGTCTGTATCGACTTGAGAATGGTCCAGGACGGACCGAAACGTCGTCGTCCCTTCACATTCTAGTGTGTGGTCTGGTCATCATTATCTGTCTGTAACCCCCGCTCCAAACGGTTTCATGAAGTCTGAAATGATATTGCGGATGTGTTTTCCGTAGAGTTTATGGCGCATTTTTTTCCATGAATTACTAAAAATCAATGAACTCAATTCATTTGGGTTACAGTGATGAAAATAGTGAGTAAGGAAGATGGTTACAGTGATGGGAATAGTATATACAGTGAGGATAGTGTGTGGTGAAGAGGTAGGATTAGGGAAGATGCGGAACAAGGGTGGATAAGGAGGAGAGAGATGGTTCAACAGGAGGGGGGGGGGGGGGGGAGGGGGAACAGGAGATTTTGTATTTTGTATAATGGAATAAAGAATGTGGTGAGAGGAATGGGTTACACTATATATAAAACTCAGCCTTTCCTGCTGTTTAGTTAGTACTTATATGTACTATGGTCCTCTTGGTTAATATATGATGTAATGGACAATTAGAAAGTAAAAATCGTTACTACTGAATTTGAACCAGGAAAAATATTTTGTCTTTATGTTGCAAAGAGAACCTAAACTAACCTTCCTAGGCCTAATATGCTATCCGAGGCCTAATATAGTTCATATATGCGTTATAATAGACCTAAGAATATTTGTTTTTAGCTTTATTTCTTACTATAAAGTGAATAGTACCAAATTCTACTATCTAATTCCCTTTTACATCAATGTTTGTATTACGATGCCCATAGTTATAAAATGTACTATCTAAACAGAAAGATGGGTTGATATAAGTTTTAATCCAAGACACCTGACTCACCCACATGTGACTCTCAAGGGTCAGGGGGCGCCTCCCCCCCCCCCTCCCCACATACATTGTACAATTAAATGAAATTGAGAATTGCGCCTAAATTTGCATCTCGGGGTGAAGCAAATTAGCATTTTGTCAATATAAGATGGTGAGGGAGCACAGGCGAGGCGGGGCAGGCGAGAGACGGTAGGTGAGGGAGAACAGGTGAGGGAGAACAGGTGTGGAAAGCAGGTGTGTGAGAGAGAGAGAGTGCGGCCGACCTAGAGTGGCATTAATAAAGATTCGTCCTCCGTCGTGAAGATTACACCCCCCCCCCCAAGATTACGTGACCAGGTGAATGATGAATTAAAAATATATATATATATTGACGTCCCTTCGTGCGCGCGCGAGTGTGCTCACCTGTTTGGTGAGTGCCACCTCTCCTCTTCCCCCTTTAGACTGGTGTGTGTGTGTCACCGAGCCTGTGTAGAGGTGTGAGGCGTGTCTCTCCACCACGACACTTCCTACTCCAGTATCTTCATTTATGACTCCGAATACAAAAAAAAAATATGCTATTCCATGAACAAATCCCCAAGGGCCGTGACGAGGATTCGAACCTACGTCCGAGAGGATCCCAGACGCGCCTTAATCGACTGAGCTACGACATGGTTAAAAGAATTACAACCGGGAAATCAACTCACCCGAGCTCAATCTGAACTCGGGTGCATGGGGGAAATTGTGTAAAAACCTGGTGTGTCTCTCAGAGAGACTGCAGGATCCCTGGTAGGTCAAGTTGATTTCCCGGTTGCAATTCTTTTACCATGTCGTAGCTCAGTCGATTAAGGCACGGTCTCGTGTGGTGAAGCCACACTGACGCCTGGTCAGCCTGGCCAAAACAGTTCCAGTATTACGCCATCACACATCCAAATAATGAAAGAATAAGTTAAAAACAAAATCGGGTAACAAAAAGGTAATATAAACACGACAAAAAGAACTGTGATGAAAAGAGCAAACAGAGAGAGAGAGAGAGAGAGAGAGAGAGAGAGAGAGAGACAGACAGACAGAGAAGGAACCAAGAGGTGCCCTCAAGCACAGGCATGTCTAGGAGCCAAAAGGTGTAGTAAGACAATCCAGTAAGTTGACTTAAGACATGCCCAGAAGCTAAGGCGTGTCGTAAAACCAGAACATTCCCAACTTAAGACGTATCCTTCACCCTAAACCGTAAAATCATATTTAATATCAGAGATAACATAGTTTCAAGCCATTGCTTAAAGAAAGTAATTAAAACACAAGTTAAACTCATTATGTGAAAAGTTTCAAGGTAATATTTCGAGACTTGGTGTAAGGGGGAGGGATGAAGATACCCTCCACAACACCCTCTCCCCCTTCCTCTGGCCCCTCCTGCACCCCCTTCCCTCCCTTCAGTTCTTTCCCTGCACATTTCCCTCCGTCCCTAGACCAGAGGAGGGGTGCCGGGTGTTCCATCACAGCCTACGCAGCCTCCTCCCCGCCTCCAGGGAGCAATCAAACCTCCTCATGGGGATAATCTTGTCATTTATCTCTCGATATTATGAGAGCGGCGCTACCTCCAGACATTTCCCATCCTGTCCTACTGTGTCCCTCCCACCCCATCCTGTCCTACTGTGTCCCTCCCACCCCATCCTGTCCTACTGTGTCCCTCCCACCCCATCCTGTCCTACTGTGTCCCTCCCACCCCATCCTGTCCTACTGTGTCCCTCCCACCCCATCCTGTCCTACTGTGTCCCTCCCACCCCATCCTGTCCTACTGTGTCCCTCCCACCCCATCCTGTCCTACTGTGTCCCTCCCACCCCATCCTGTCCTACTGTGTCCCTCCCACCCCATCCTGTCCTACTGTGTCCCTCCCACCCCATCGTGTCCTACGGTGCCCTCCCTCAACCTACCCGTCCTTGAACCAAAGTAACAGAGAACAAACATTGAAGGTGTGCAGAGATATGCAACAAGACGTGACCCTGAGCTAAGGAGACACCACTGACAGAACTGGACTTCACGATTTACATAATGTTGCAAGTCTAGATATAGAAAATACCTGGGGTAAATACTGGTTAGGAAGCCAGTTTGTGTATTTATAGAACAAATCACCGGGTAACATAACACACGTGGGGGGGTCACTTGACTGTTTCAAGCGCAGGTGAGACATACATATGAATGAGTCTAGGTGGATATGAAGTGGAGGTGTGTGGTATGAGCCAGTTATGGTGTGTTCTAACTACCATTACGTCTCCCAACACTGCTGTTACGGTTGCCACCACTCACACCTTACTACTACCGCCAGGTTTGTCTACCAAAAGCACGAAATATATTATTATTGGCAAGTTATTTTAATGTAACGAGGGGGAATACCTCTTCTTTAATCAAGCCGATAATATATGGAACTGCCCGCCAGAAGAGTAATACGCGTGAGGACAGCAGCAGGAACAGGTCTGGTGGAGCTCACCAGAGGTATCTGTAACAAAGACAGAGCCTGGCAATGCCTGTGCCACATTCTAGGGTTCCCACACAAATGTCTGGTATAGTTAAAGTCGTCATGGGGGAAATGCTGCGGCATTCAGGCATTTGGGCATTTTTTAACCTCGTGTAGATTATAATTAATCAATTATTTTATGCCTTTAGTCGTAGCTAATTCAATTATGAACGACAATATTGTCTTTTCACTAATATATATTTGTATGTATGTATACATGTAAACTTAGTGTTTGTATGTATGCAAACACGTGGATACATACATATTGTGTGTGTGTGTGTGTGTATGGTAAGACTTGTAGGCTGTTCAAGATGCAATTTTTCAGTGTGCTTCTCACACTTCTCCAGCGTAATTGTTCTACACATACTTGCCCGTCTGTGTAGGTCCTCTCTCTCGCTCTCTCGCTCTCTCTCTCTCTCTCTCTCTCTCTCTCTCTCTCTCTCTCTCTCTCTCTCTCTCTCTCTCTCTCTCTCTCTCTCTCTCTCTCTCTCTGTCTCTCTGTCTCTGTCTGTCTCTCTCTCTCCTCCCCACAACCATCAATTTTCCATCCACTAACTGCCAATACTACTCCAAACACACCATCCTTCCCTTATAACTTCCTGGCCAAGGCCCAGCACCTGGCCACGCCCAGCCAAGCCCCGCCCACAAGAGGGCTTGCGGCGCTGAACTAGTCAAGTTGAAGACAATATTTCCATTTAAGTAACAGCTCAGCATTTTCCAGATTTATCTCCAGTTATCGCTCCTTAATGTTGTCATATTTCACCAGCACCAGCACCAGGGGAAGCCTCTCTGGATCTACCAGCACCAGGGGAAGCCTCTCTGGATCTACCAGCACCAGGGGAAGCCTCTCTGGATCTGCCACTCAGCAAACACAACCATCTTGCCTACCCAGTAGTGTACGGTCTTACCAAATCTAAGGTATCGAGGCCGATGATAGGCCCAGACAGCATTAATATCTTGCATTAAGGGTGAAGACAGATAGGTCCAAACCTGACACAGTCTTGAGTAAACACGAGGAGCCATATATATGTGTGAATACATATATGTGTATATGTATATGAATGGTAAACATGTTCCAGAGTCACTCTTGTAAATAAAGGCTATTTGATGTGACGTCTTTCAAGACGCTGTGAGATGTTTGAGTCTGGCACTCAGCCTAGTGTCTTTCCAGGGCTGGAGTGCGCATGCGCCAGGACGTTTATAGTGCGTCTGAAGAACTGGACGGTAGCGCGGCGGTCTCGCTTCATGCAGGTCTGAGATCAATCCACGACCCTCCAAATATTTGGGCACAATTCCTCTCCCGTCCCCGCGTTCCGTCCCATCCCATCCCAAAATCTTATCCCTTCCAAATGCTATATAGTCGCAATGGCTTGGAGCGTTCTCCTCATAGTTCTATTCCCTTCAGAAAAATTATGCAAATTATTACAACGTGGAAATTAAGCTTTAAAACAAACATTACATATTTATAAACAATGTGAATAGTATACAAGGGAAGGGAAGCGGAAAAGTCTTATAGACAGTATCAATAGGACAATTATTAGAAAAATAGATTTGGAACCGCACAGAGACAGGGAGAGAAGGACAGTATGAGGAAACTATCCTTATGAGGACACACCTAACCCCCCTATAACCCTTCTAGGACATGGTAATTGCGAACAAGTGTATCTCTACATTTACTGCCAGTTCTCAAGTATTGGTGAAAGTGGAGGAGGTAAGTGGATGGGTGTCCCCTTCCACTACCACCCACTTCCATCACCACTACCGACTCCTTACACCACCACGACCGTCCTCATCACCCAGTGAGAGGAGGGCCGGCATCCATCACAGCCTCCAAGGCCTCATTCCCCGCCAAGACGGACCACAAACACTCCCACAAAACCCTCATTTTTTCGGCTATTCCCAAGACGCTTTCCTCCTCCTCCTCCGACCGAGTCTGCCAGGAGGACAAGTTCCGTACCCTGCCCATCACCTCGGTAGAACCTCCCTCAGTAGGAGGCCTGGTCGACGACCGGGCCGCGGGGTCGCTAAGTCACGAAAACACCTCAAGGTAACCCCCTCCCTCCCCCGTCACCCACATACCCCCGCCCCTCTTACCCCAAGCCAGGAGCGGAGGCTCTCCAAGAATGTCTCAAGACGAAATAAGAATGACGGGACCATCCTGGAGAGATGAGGAATGGGGCAATAACAAGAAATTCTTTCTCGTCATTCTTCCTTCCCGATATGTCCGCACGCGCGTGTGTGTACACATAGATGTTCTGTATGTATGTTCTCTACACATAGACAAGTATATGAGTGGGATTGGGTGGTTATAGATAGGAGCTGCCTCGTATGGGCCAATAGGCCTTCTGCAGTTACCTTTGTTCTTATGTTCTTATGTGTTCCTGTTCCAACACACACACACACACACGCACGCGCGCGAGCTGAGATGTTAGGTCGTGCACATTTAGGCGAGTACACACACACACACACACACACACACACACACACACACACACACACACACACACACACACACACACACACGCACACGCACACGCACACGCACACACACACGCCACGTATACACCATACAGGACGTATCATACACTATACATATGTCGACTCCTAGCCCCCAACAAGGCTCACAAATCAACACTTAACGAGAACTTGCAGAGTCTGAGAGTTCCTCCGGAGGCGTCAAGTAATTATGAATGTAATTACAAGGAAGGAGAAAAGACATGCAGGCCAAATGACTGTTTACATCCTTCCAGCTGTCTGCCAATTTCCACCAGCCGCTGGAATTCCCGACATGCTCCATAACCATTCTGGGAGCTGAAGAAGTTTTTAAGAATAGTTTTTTTTAATCAAATTGTGCTGTCAGGTCACGGGGGATTGAACGATGGTTGGGTCTGACTGAGAGGAAAGTCTTGAACTTGTTGGTGAAGGTGTGTGTGTGTGTGTGTGTGTGTGTGTGTGTGTGTGTGTGTGTGTGTGTGTGTATACTCACCTATTTGTGCTTGCGGGGGTTGTGCTTTGACTCTTTGGTCCCGCCTCTCAACTGTCACTCAACTGGTGTATAGGTTCCTGAGCCTATTGGGCTCTATCATATCTACATTTGAAACTGTGTATGGAGTCAGCCTCCACCACATCACTACCTAGTACATTCCATTTGTCAACCACTCTGACACTAAAAAATCTTAATATCTCTGTGGCTCATTTGGGCACTCAATTTCCACCTGTATCCCCTTGTTCGCGTACCACCCGTCTTAAGCAGTTTATCCTTATCTACTTTGTCAATTTCTCTGAGAATTGTGTAGGGAGTGATCGTGTCTCCCCTTACTCTTCTGTTTTCTAGTGTCGTGAGGTGCATTTCCCGCAGCCTTTCCTCGTAACTCATGCCTCTAAGTTCTGGGACTAGCCTAGTGGCATACCTCTGAACTTTTTCAAGCTTCGCC